>NC_092206.1:57309977-57323682 GCF_043381705.1 Parasteatoda tepidariorum | reverse complement strand
TTTTTTTTTTTTTTTGCGTAACGATCAATTAATTTTGTTCTCAGATTGTGCTGCAATGTAACAAACAGTGGTTACCCTGAAAACATTGCTTAATAGTTATTAACTAACTTTGAAACTTAATGAAAATAAAGCCTGGTTTCCTGACCAAAACTGTTGCACACTATACATTTCCATCTCTTTTCAATTTTATTTTCCTCAATACAATTTTCAAATTGTTTGCCATTCTTGGAACACTTGGTATTCTTATTATAAAAACAAAACTTTTTTATTGAAAATGTAAAAATTTTAGAATGCTATAGATAATTAATGCTATATATCAATAAAACCATTAAAAGACATTCAAAAATAAAAGGAGAGAAGTAATTTTATCTGAACATTTTCTGACATTTCTTTAATTATTCTAAAATTTAGTAATAAAATAATACAATAAATTTTGTAGCAAACAAATCATCTCAAACTTGATACAATTTATAGCATCTTTCAAAACATAATTATGTATTAAAAAAAATATATAACAATCACGCATTCCTTGAATTTAAATCTGAAATGCCTATTTGAACTTACAAAATTGAATAACAGCAGAAAATTTACATGTGATCTATAGAAGTTGGTGAGTACAAAACGGTTTAAATTTTATAATCCCTAATTTAACAAGAACAACTTAATGCAATTCCAAGTATAAATGAGAGCAAAAAAAGTTAACACTCAAATCACTCATTGATAAAAAAAATAATAAATAAATAAATAAAATATTTTTGAAACTTAAGAAATATGTAAATGTTAATAAAAAAATACTTCAAAGTTAAAAAAAAAATGAAACAAAATTTTTTTTAAAATAAAAATTACAATCGTATAAAAACACAACTACAGTATTTTACAACTACTTAAACTTAAATGAGAAAGGGCATGACATATTATTAAGTATAGAAAACTATATCCAACCAAATATAATGTTTTTTGTCACTGTGATAATTAAAATGCAAATTATAAAATTAATAGTAACAAGATATAATAAAAATTAAGTAAAAAGTTAAATGAAAAGTAAAATGAAAATCTATACACTTTCAAGAAGAAAAAAAACTATTTATTTATTTTGTTACAGTGGTAATTAAAATGCCCATTGTAAAATGCCAATAAGTAACATTAAACTCTGTTAGATTTTCAGTTTAAGTTAATTTCTCAAACTTAATTTTTATAGCTTAATCCAAAAAGAAAAAATAAATTAAATTTGTGATTATTTCTTTTATTTCAGTTGAAAAAGGTTGTATTTACCTTGTAAACTTCTATTAAAACAAAATGTGATGCAACATTCTAGAGTAGGTTGGATGAACTGCACAAAAGAAAATGGCTGAAGATCTACAACATCTCTAAGCTAGGATAAGAAAAAAAAGTATTAGTAAAGAAAACAGAAAAATATAAATCCTAAGCGAATAGCAAGCAAAAATTAAATGTTAACATTTTGAATTAAAAGGCATAGTTACAGACTTAATAGGAGTACATTTAGATCTTAGTAGTGATTTGAAGAAATAAACTATCCTAATATAGTACAATGATTTTGAATTAAAATATCATAGAACAAAAATATCAGCCAAGAGAATATAAGTTTCTTTGGGAAAAAATTGTCAGAACAATAGTAGGGAATACTGCTGTCTTCCAATTCTTTAACCAGGTTGGTGTACAGAAAACTGCATCCTAGAAACTAATAATGATTACTGCTAATTTTCAGGAATATTTTTCATAGCTCAAAGAAATCATAGCTTAAATATACTTTTATAAAATCTTAAATTATTTCAACAAATTGAAGAATTAAATTCTTATGTGAGAGAAAAGGATTATTGAATAAATATACTCAATTATATTTTAACAATCGCCAATTGGTCCAAAGGCACAACTTAGATCATTTTGTAACAATTCTAGTTGAGCTACTTTTATTTACTAATATTTATATTAACTCTTTCAGTTATAGATAAATAACAGTTAGAAAAATGCAAAATATAAATGTAACAAAATACGATTTCTAGAGCAACGATAGATAAAACTTTTTAATCTTTCAGAGCTAGGAACTAAACAGCGGTAATAAACATAATGATGGAACCATAACTCTCTTTTTCTGAAATTGCAAAAAAAAAACTTTTAACTCCTTGTATTTACTGCAATTCAATTGAGAAGAGCAAAATACTATTTTGAATTTGATAAACATTTCATAATTACAAAAATATATTCAGTGAATCTAGCTAAATTCTCGCCATGCATTATAGCTATTTGGCTTGAATAAGGGCAAAAAACTATAGTTAAAATAATATTAATACTTTGTTTTATTACTTATTCATTTCTTTTATCACAATGTTATAAATACAGTTTTTTTATGAATAAAATTATAAAGAAAAATGTTTAGTGGAAATTATTGGATATCCGATTTGTATTAATTTCAAAAAAGCTTTTTGTAGCAAATTTCCAACCATAACAAAAAATAATACATGAAAAAATCAAATAAACATCTAACATATAAGGTATGAATAAAACTAACAAAAATAAACAGAATTATTTATTTTTGCAAAAATTTTTTGAATAACTTATCAGGTCAACCAACAGTAATTCAAAAATTTTGAAATCAACTAAATTTATTTTTTTATTGAACATTAAAAAGATATTTATTATATTGAAAGAAAGGAAACTAAAAATATTATTACAAATAATTTACAACATGTAATGTCTTTTTTTTTTTACATTTCAGAACAAAAGAACTTTATCAGTTTTTAAATACATGATTTTCGGAACCCTGGCATGTTCTCGTATCTAACAGCAAAGGCAACAAATGTTTGGTTCAAAATAATAGTTATTATCATAGATAATTACGTTTATTTTAAATTAGTTGAGTCAAATAATGAGTTTGTGAAAAAAGGGCAAGTTAAAAGGTAGTATTATTTACAAATTTTTAATAACTTATTATTAACCATATTATAGATATTCTCCCATTATACCCACTGCAACTTATATTACTAAATTATTTTGTCTGTTGTTGGTTTTAAGAAAAATTGCACCTCATTATCTATTTATCAGGTTTTCTGGTCAATTACATTATATTTCAGCAATGACTCACACAAAAGTGTAAATGTGTCTGAAAATTATTTTTTAAGTTAAAGAAATGCAACAAAAATGGAATACTAATCATACATTTTAGAAAAATCGATCATAGACCAAAAGTCATTTTCAGAGTTCAGAACTTAGTAAAAGAATAATTTAAGAAGAGCTTTTAGAAGAGTCATTCTTTGATACTTGTGCTTTTATGAAGTGTCATTTTGAAGTTAGGATTAAATTATCCTAATTTCTCATTACACTGATCCTTGCAAATAAACCATAAGAGCTAGACTATCAAATTCTTTCTGATGCAAAATTTACAAGAATATTTCACCAATTATATAATTAAACTTACAATTTCTTCAACTGATATAAATTATTTACATTCCTTCTACGTTTTTTTAGTTTGTACATTTAGTTAGTTCAAGAGACAAAAAAATAGGAAATAAGAGAAAGACATAAATTATATCTGTTAATGAATAAAGTGTATCAATTTTAATGCACAGTTTACAGAAAGTATTAAAATACATTTTATTTCATATACTTACAATTTTTACAAGCAAAATTATATACTTTTCACAAACATCAAAAACTGTTCCTTTGTTTTGCAAATACATTCCTTGAAAAAATATTAAGGATTTAATGAATGCATTTGTTATATAAAGAAATAAACATTTTGTTTAATTTCAAAAGCTTATATGCTTTATTATTTAATTTAGAAGTTCAATACATCTAATCATCTTGACATAATCTGCTTCTTTTAAGGGAAAAAAACAGAACTTAAGTAAAATATAGCCTTTCTGCTTGTTACCTTTAACTAAGGGGTCCCCAACCATATGCTCGCGGGCACCATGGTGCATATCAATCAGTATAGGTGCGCCTGCTGCTTGTGCGCAATGATAAAATACTTTGGTTTTCCATTTTCCAAAAAAATGCTATGCAAATGCATACTGAAGTACGCTGGCTCAGTAAAAACAAAGTACTTGATAAATTTATGCCTTAAATTAAAGAAATAAAAAATTATCTTGCAGCCAAAAATCACTTATTTTTAGAACGGAGAGATCCTCTTTGGCTAGCAAATTTGTCTTTCATAACGGGCATAAAGGGAAAACTAAATAATTTAAACTTGGAGCTGCAAGGAAAGGACAAACATATAGCAAGAACGATAGGGGCTATAAACTTGTTTAGAGCTAAGCTAGTTTTGTGGATATCACATTTGAAAATGAAGTCTCCTTTGCATTTTCCAAACAAGAAAAAATTGATAGGTGACAGTGAAATTGACTTATCATCATTTGTCATAAATCTCCAATTGCTTCAAGATCAATTCGAAAAGCACATTCAACAATTTAATATCATCGAGTCTATGGTCACCTTTTTTGTAAATCCTTTTACCAACTAAATAAACGTAACCGAAATAGCAACATATATTTCAGAATTTCTTCAAGTAAGGTGAAAAGAAGTGGAAATAGAAATTTTGGATCTTCAGAATATTATCCTCCAAACTATTATATCAGATGAGAAATTTGGGAATATAGTTGACAGAAATAAATTTCCATTCTTAAAAAGAGAATCATATAAAACACAGTCGTTTCTTGATTCCACAAATGCAAATCTCGACTTACAGACGAACACCTTGATGATTGCTTGCGAGCAGGAATTTCATCATATTCTCCCAATAGTGAAACGCTGGAGAGTGAAATGCTCAGCCAAAGATCACATTGACTGTATTTTATAAATAATTTTTATACTTTGTATGTTTTGATATTATCTATGTCTATCAACTATAAATTTATCATGAAAAAATAAATGGTGATCGCCATTCGACCGATATTCTGGTATTTGCTCTTGGGTACAAAAAGGTCGGGGACCCCTGCCTTGAATCCATTATATGGATATTCATATTCATGAGTAAAACTTTATATAGAGTTTTCTATTAATAGTTCAACTAATGCAAGTTTGTATTTTCTCTGAGTGGCTGCTTTAAAATATCTAAAAATATGGTCAGAAAAAATTGCATAAGAAAATATATAATTATGTATGAAAAATTTCACTACTATATACAAAAAAAAACTGTCAAAATATTTCAAAAATACATAATGTATTACTAATGTGTTTCTTAATCAAATAAAACGTAAATGAATGAGCAGAAATTTCTTTTCCTCCACATTACTTTTTCTGCATTTTTACAAATTGAAAGAATAGAAACAAATTTTACTCATTTAAAAAAAAAGTAAAGTATTGGAAAGTTTAAGTAATTTAAAAAGGTTATTTAATAAATTAGGAATGATAAAGTTAATATTTGAATACCGATTAAAACATAAACCAAAGGTCACTAAAATTTATTGTCAATAAATAATTATGATAGATTCTAAAAAATGAATTTAAAAATACTTACTGCAGTCTAAAAATGGTCCAATTTGTTGATATATGAGTAAAATAAAATTCACAGCATCTGGTTCTTTGGAGCATTCTTTAAAGCCAAAAGTGACTAACTTTCGTAAAACTAAAAATTTAATAACAAAATAACATAGTATCAACAGAATGAAAAATCTACTAAGAAAACAAAACATTGACAACAATAATAAAATAGAAACATATACAATACACATAATTACAAACTTACTTTTTAATGTTAAAAAAGAGTTATCAAGTAGTTCCCTAACTTGAAGAGCATCACCATTAACTTCCTGGAGAAATAATTTGCTGTAATTTATCCACTGGTGAAAAATATTTGAGAATATTGTACTTGTAAGCTAAATAAGAAAAAAAATTCAATTACCTTTTCGTTCACATTTTACCCACGTTTCAGTAAATACAACAAATACCAGAAATAAAAAACAGACTTAACCTGATAAAAAATACGACGATCCCCTGTCAATCTTTTGGAAGATAAAGCTTTTATCACATGCTGCATGGTTAATAAGGCTCTCTGCTGTTCAAGTTTATTAACGGATTGTGTACTATTTAATAGTGTTGGAAATAGCTCAGCCCACTCTTTAGGGAAGTCAAAACGAGCTATTTTTGAGATTATGACAGCAAATTGAAGGGCAATCTGTAATTAACATACAATATTAAGGTGGAAAAATTTACTTCTTCATAATTCAAAATGTATAATTCAATAATGCTTTTTACAAGCAAAATATTTTTTGAAATGTTATCTTAAAATTAACTAAAATCTTACAAAATTAAAAGTAATAAAACAACACAATTACTTATGCATGCAGGATTAATTAATTTAAACAAGAATATAAATCCAAATTTAATTAATTTAAAATATTTCTCTAAAACTTTCATTAAAACAAGTTTAGAGTAGTTTCAAGAGTATTCAATTAAAATTTTATGTGCATTGACACCAAAAAAAAAATTTGTGAAAAGGCAAGCTAAGATTTTTCTTTTTTTTTTTGTCCACGCATTAAAGCGAGCCAATATGGAATGATGTAACAGTGAATAAGGTGCCTGAGCCTTATTAAGTACGGTGATATGATCTCAGATCTCAGGGTTTCAATCATAACAAACGCCTTTTAACATAATATATATTTAATAACAAAAGGATGATGATAATGGTACAGTGTCATGGAGGAAACGGATTANTAAGAGTATTCAATTAAAATTTTATGTGCATTGACACCAAAAAAAAAATTTTGAAAAGGCAAGTTAAGATTTTTCTTCTTTTTTTTTTGTCCACGCATTAAAGCGAGCCAATATGGAATGATGGAACAGTGAATAAGGTGCTGAGCCTTATTAAGTACGGTGATATGATCTCAGATCTCAGGGTTTCAATCATAACAAACGCCTTTTAACATAATGTATATTTAATAACAAAAGGATGATGATAATGGTACAGTGTCATGGAAGAAACGGATTAGAAAACTAATGATTTTACATTTATGCGCAGAGCGCCATCTATTGAGTTTTAGAAATTATAATTAATATGAAGAAATATTATTAACAAGCCTGTTGTAAAGTATTAGGGTTCAATCCCTGGCAGTAACTTAAACCCTTCCATCTTCAAACTGGTGGATACCAGCTTGTCTAAGAAATAAATGCAGTTGATGCACAATATTGACATTTTAACTATAATAATTCAAAAAGACACAAAGCTGTATATATATATACTATATATACACAGTGGTGGCCAAAACTGTGGACACTTTTTGAAAGCTTCATGTTTTTCAACTTTGTGTGCTTGTAGAATATATTAATTTTCACTTAAATACAAACGTTTATATATCAAATTGAAGGTAATTTAATGTAAAATTTAATAATAAATACAGTATTACAAAAAAGTTATGCAATTAATAGTAAGATCTATCATAGATTTGCATTTTTTTAAAGATTTGCATTTTTTTTTACTTACACAATCAATGCTTAGTAGGATAAACCTTAATTTTTAAGACAGCTTCACAGCGTCTTTTCATCAAGTGAACGAGTGTTTGTAGTTCATCTTTCGTAATCACATGGTGCCAAGAATCAATTATAGTTTCACTTAGTTGTCTTTTAATGGATGGACGTTTTTTTTCGTACAAGAATTTTCAAACGTCGCCACAAATTTTTAATTGGATTGAGATCAGGGCTGTTTCCTGGCCATGGTAATATATCTATGCCATTATTTTGAAAGCATGCTTTGCAAACTTTTGCTGTGTGGCATGAAGCTGAATCCTGCTAAAAAATAAATGGTTCGTTGTTGGGGAAGAGATCCCTGATGGAAGGTATCAATTTTGGTTTGTGTGGATCCCTGATGGAAGGTATCAATTTTGGAAATCAATGCCACCGTGACCGGTGGCATTGATTTTATTAAAGGATGTTTTTAACATGTATTAATATTGTAACGATTCGGTTCTTGCCGATTTGATTTTATAAGGCGGCTGATTTTATTATCCGGTGATTTTATTAGCGGTGGGCACTATATATATATATATAAAAAACACATTAATATCAAATTAGTTTCTCTTCAAAAATATTTATAGCATACAAAAATATATAAAACTATAACAGTAAAAAAGTTAAAAACCAAACAAAAATAACTTACTTGGTTGACTTGTTCATTCAAACACATCAATAATTTCTGTTTGATTGCAATCCTCTCCTCATTTTCAATAGAACTAAAATAAATAAATGAAAAACAATAACGAAAAACTAACAATTAGAACTAAAATTTGCTATTTAAAATTCCAAAAATAAATAAAATGATTAAAGAAAACAATAATAAAAACAAATTTTTGATTTGTTACATTCACAAAATTCATTAACTAACTAAAATATTTCATGTATAAAGCATGCAAAACTTTATATAAAACAAAGATAAAAGTACATTCATATTTTATGATTTTCACATGACCTGGGGTGATTGTGAGTCCAACTCAAAAATCCTGAAAATTTCTTGAGTAAAATGATTAATGACACATATCAAAAAATTAATGTCCTGATAAATTTATATCATTGACATTTTCAAAACATAAATTTCTAAATAAATTATATTTCAAATAATTTCAATGAATAATTATTTATAAGTTTACTTTTATCTCTAATCCCATTTATTATTCTACCAGAAAAATATTTACAAATGAAAGAGATGCCAAGCAAAAATTCTAGTTCTAATATTTTTAAATAAAATAAACAAGAATTTTTATGCATAAATGTGATCAATGATTTCTTGAAACTGTTGGACCTTGGATGTCTGGAAATTTTCAGATTACGGTTAGAGAAAAATCCGGAAATCCAAATATTATCCACAGCATAATCATCAGGGCATGAGTAATAAAGATTGGGTGAGGCTCACTTTTGGTAGCCTGAGCCTAGACAAGATTAAAACTTAACATCGATTTACAAGTTTGTTGTTTGTTAAACTCCAAATTATTTATATGTTAGGTATAAACCAGCATCTGTGGCCATTACTTAATCTCTAAATCGAGCAATGGCTAATTCGGAATGAGAATAAAACATTCTGAACAACCAAAAATTTTTGATAAAAAAAAAATAGTTGTTAAAATGTTTTTATTATCAAAACCAAAAAAAAAAACTTGATGTCAAAGAGGAAGCCCTCAAAACATCTTAAACTACTGAGTTTAAATACTAAGTCTACATTACTAAGTCTATACTTCTAAATGAAACATAAAATATTTTGCATGGTTTTTAGAGTATAACAAAAGTTATTTATAAACTGATAGCTCATTAAAGTAGTAACTTAATTCACTAGTAGTCACATCGACAAATCTCGATAATGCCACAACTACATAGAAAATATGGATGATCTTTACGAATAAGGCACAATAATTTTAAATATAGATGATCTTTATGAATCGGGTATAATAATTATAAAAAACTACTAAAATTTAAATTCTTAGAGATCTAATTTTTTTTTTTAACTAACTGAATATCACAATGTTCCCTTAATATTCAAAACATTTATTAATAATGTATAATACAAAATACACATAATATAAAATACAAACCACACCTGAACTTTCAGATGAAAATACAAGAAAAGAAATTAAAAGATTTTAAAAATAAAACAAACTATAGTAAAATTTAAAAGAAAATGAGAGTAAATTTTTATTTTAAAAACAGTATTCTTTTTTTGAGATATTTTTAAATTAATATTCAGAAATTCTGTAATTACAAATCAAGCATTAATTGTTGAAATAATTACTTCAAAAGTTTTTTAGATTACTGTTTTAACCTTCAAACTAATAATTAAAATAGAAAGGAATAACAGTAAATTTTTTTAAAATCATATAGTTCTAATACCTAAAAAATCTGTAATTACATATAGAGTTTAGATTTTATAAAAATATTTTATATGTTTTATATAATTTGTGTAATTTGGACAAGTCTTACATAATATTATTATCACAGTAAAGAAAGAAACAATAACTTAGAATAAAACAATAACTTTTTCTTCTTGTTATAATCAATTATATTTTTTATAATTTTCTGTTAAATTATATTTAAAAAAAATTACTAAATAATATTAATATCCCACTTCTACTTACTTGGGAGCAGTTTTACGCCAGTAACGATCAACACCATTTTTAATGCACAAGGCTGATAACCATCGTATGTTAACATGCAAATTGATATCACAGGCTATGTTCTAAAAACAATACAAAGATAAGTTAATATCTGGTATTTGATTATTCAAAAATTTGATAAAATGATTTTCCTTAGAAAAGAGAGTAATTATCTGTTAATTGAGACTATAAAACTCAACATCATTAATAATGCCAGTGTTCTAACTTAAATTAATTGTAATAATAGGTACTATTAAAATAGTGTTCATAAGCACTAGGTACTGTGGTAGTAGATACCTAACATATTATAGGTACTACGGTAATAGAGTTTTTACAGCCTTCTATGTCATAAAGAACTGCAAAAATGAAATAACTCTAAACAATAATTTTTAAAGATGCAAATTTTACAAAATAGTTAAAAAACTAAAAATTTTATAGTTAAACATACAGGGATTTATTGGTGTTTCTAGAAACATTTACCAATTTTCTTCAAAAGCTAGCATATTATGTAATAAAATAAAGCATACTCTTTTAAAAATAAAGATAATAAACATTTATTTATTTTTTATCCAAAAAATAAAGTGGTTTAAGGTATGTTTGCTTTTTAACACTTTTCTAATCTTTGAATCAACCTTTATGTGAGATCTATGTTACTATTCTCTATTTTATACTAAAACATTGTTGATTATCATTCTCATCTTCATTAAAAAAACTTTTTGCTTGCTAAGTATGATTACGTAAAAAATAGTCAACAGTTACACATTTCACTTAAGATTTGTAAGCAACTTATAAGATTCCCTTTTTCAATTTTCAGATTAAATTAAAAATCAAAGTTTAAAAAATCGAGCCTGATGTAATAAGATTTTCAAAAAAAACAAAACAAAAAAAAAAAAGACATTTTAGAATGCTCTGGTTGAATTTCATGTTAAGATTTTCTTTTTGATTTTTTAAACAAAAATAAATTGAACTTCATCCTATCATCCCTAAAAAACCTATTAAATCATCCCTATACGGAATCATCCCTAAAAAACAATTTAATCATACTACTAAAATATCAAAAGGTAGCTTATTGCTATAAAGGCCCCTTCGCCAAGGCAAAAAATGCGCGAGATCTGTTCAGCCTTGATAATATTATACAATATCAAAATTAAAACAATGGGAAAAAATTTTAAAATATGCTAAGTTACAGATTTTTTTCATATTTAGACTGTTTTAGTCGCAAATATTACACAATAAAATATTTCTCAATTTACTAAGGTGTGAAGTGGAAACTCATGTGTTGTTTATTTAAAAAAATTGCAGCAAGTTTTATTTTTTTAATTTAATGTCATCCTCTTTGTATTTATTTAAGAAGGCTAACTTTTCTATTTTCGAGATTTTTGAACAATAATTTTGCCGACTTTGCTAAGCTCGGCCTGTAGGAAAGTTATATTTTTTCTTAACGAGCCGATTTTGCGATAATCATTATAATAAAAAAAAATGAAGTCAGGTAACAAATCTCCAAGGTTGATTTCAGGTAGATTATGCTTTAAAATAGGACATAGTGATAGAAAAATAATATTAATAACAAAATAAAATGACATAAGAAAAAGGACCATAAGAAATTAGTCATATTAACAAGTTGCAACTTCAACAATATACCAATAAAATAGAATAAAATCCTCTTTCAGTCTCCCAACTCTTCAACTGAATTTCTGCATCTTTTAAAAGTTCAGCATTCTGACTAGATGCTTTTGTCAAAGCTCCTAAAACTATGTTGTATTGATTATCCATCTCTAACAACGTGATTACTAAAGATCAAGATTTATCTAAATGCTAAAAACATGAATGATATTATTTCGATTTCAATTTAAAGTAAATGATAATCTCTTGAACATAAAGATTATATATTTGTACTATGATAACATAATTTAATTAGAAATTGTCAGATATAGCGGCTCGTGTTTACATTTAGACACTTTATGGATTTGTTTGTTTAAACGTATTGAGCTACCTTTTGTTGCCCGTCTTAAAATTGGTCTATTGCAACAATGGCAGTGTTTCAAATTCATAAGCAACAAGCATTCCCACTGCATGCGATTGTCGCACCTTTAAGGGCACATCCAATGGATGGGTGATCGTGTAAAGCTAAGGGTGGTGGCGCTAGTGGTAAAATTGCTCTTTCAAGACTTCCGGGTTACTGCTTCCGATATATTTTTACGCCGCAGATTAAAAAACGCGCCACCATATTATTGCATCATATATTTTGCAGTATTTCACATGCACCGAGTTCTTTCTTTCAGCTTTAAGCTTCAGCATTATCATATTACTATTATAATCATTAGAATATTTTTTAATTAGGCTAACTTAAAAAGATTCTTTTGGTGAAATTTTTTTCAAATGTAGCCAAATAAGGGATAAAATACAAAACATGGCAAACCTTAAGAATTATTCACTATGAGATATTAACTTTCCAAAATTTTTTTTGGTCTTACGACCTCTGAGAATCAATACATTTCTGAAAGCTCTTATGAATGGTACAATTATACTTAGATTTGACCCCAAATTACAATAACAAAACTGCATAGAATATTAGGATTGTTCACACATCGCCTCGTAGTCATAACATAAGCGGAGGGATACACCGGAAATTTTCTAAATTTCTTCCGGTTTAAGGACGCTTGTTATTGTTTACATTAGACCACCCATCCATAGCTAAGACAAATCCAATATCTAAACGTTTTGGATAAAATTTATTAAAAAAAAAAAAATAGTGCGTGGACTCCCTCCGCACGGAAGAAGTTAAACTTCACAACCAGCGACGTTAATTGTAGAAGAATCAGCAGTCGTAGCAGGATCGCTAGTTCTATTCAACGACTCTTTTTCCTGCTCCGCTCGCTTCCGTGCTCTGTAATCACGGTAATATTGTGCATTTTTCCCTCGTGAACCCCTTGAACCAGTGGAAGTGCTTGTGGTTGTCTCATCGTCTCGCCCTGGAAAATGTATTTGTATTAATAATGTATGTTAATGCGTCATAATGTAATTTCAAAAGAGAAAACCTGACAATCAATTGATATTCACAAGAGATGTACCTTGACATAACCTTAAATCCGTCGCATGGGATTGTTTTCACTAATTTTTTACAATTGTTATCCACTAAATTTGAAAATAAAAAATGTAGCGTTAAACGTTTAACGCAACCTTGTTGGAAGTCGCATAAGAAGTATAACTTCAAAAATACTACTCTATTCCCGATCGCAACGAACTATAGGGGGGGTTTTTGTATGAGACGGATACCTGCGATTTCCATATGAACAGTGATTCAGTTACTCTAGAGACGTTTTTAATGTAGCACGTAGCATTGCAACGTTCCTTCTTTATTGTGGCTAATTAAATTTAAAAAAGAAAAATATTTGGTATTCTTTCTTATGCAAACGAAAACAAAATGGTATCTCTTTTAATTAGAGAAGGAATATCCAAAACACATCGAAAAAATATTTGCACATTAACAGAAAAAAATATGTATATTCTTATAAGAGTTAAAACCTAATGCCCGAGAAATAGTATTACTAAATTTAATGATATAACATGAAAGGCCCATTTAAACTTTACATTCTATAGTTTTAAGAATCATATTA
>NC_092206.1:57307338-57309417 GCF_043381705.1 Parasteatoda tepidariorum | reverse complement strand
ATGAGAATAAAAGCTCTCGATATGAATTTGAATATGTAGCTTAAAAACAGAATAGCTGAATTCTAGTTGAAATTATTCCTTCAAAACAAAAAAAATAATTACCAAGAAAACGATACAAATTTATTATTAATCAGCACAAAATGAATCTATTTCAAGTAGTTCGGATGATTCTTTATTTTTGTTTTACGAATAATATAGATACAGAAATATATACTATTCTATAAAGAACAGCAATATTCTATAACTATATATCATACAGTTCTGTGCATATTCTGAATTCTTATTTATTCATTGGAATGACGAAAGCAATGCTGATTTCACTTTAATTTGTAATGAATTGAAGACAGAACAAATTATTTTACCGTAATACACACAATCTGTAACAGCAAGTGATCATGAAATTGGAAGTTATATTGTTGGTAACAGAAAGGTAAAAATTATTGAGAAATTGTTCTTCAAATGCTTGGCGTGTTCTGCTTCAATGTTTGGCATGTTCTGGTTAGTTTTTTCAAGAAGTTCTACCTTTTCCTTAGGGAAATTTTGCTTCTTATTTGCTGCTAATGAAATGGCGTCCGTCATTGCCAATGGCTTTGTGGGAAGTAATGTCCGATATTTTCAGTCTCCCGCTCGATGGCGTACTCGAGCGTTGCGATCGCGAATGCTAAAAGCAAATTTCCTCGAGAAATCGCACCAATTTGCCTAAGAGAACCAGTAAAAAATTATCAAACTATTACAATACAGATTACGCCTAATTAATTTTAGTTATAAATAATAATTAAAATTATTACTAAGTACTCTCTGAAGAAAAATTAATGGAGAAAAGGTCCTAATTCGTTTTGGAGAAACGTAAAAAATCGCCATACTATTATTGACAAAAATGATGCGTAATTAATTTTGCAATGGGCCCCTCTGGTATTAAGATAATTGATCCAGTTTTAATAGATACCAAATATATTAATATAGGTACAATGTATTATGTTAGTATATTCATCATAAGTATTATGTTAAGTATTATAATGTATTATGTTAGTATACTGCATCAATATTTTGAAGCTTTAATGTATAGATACAGTGCAAAGATGATTTTTATAGTCCCTCTAAGGCAGATTTAAGGCAGTGTTTCCCAAAGTGAGGTACGCGTATCCCCAGGATTTACGATTACGTATTTTTGAATTGACTATTTTTTTTGTAGAATTAACAGCTAATAATTGGTGGTGTCAACAGCCAGTTGTGATTTTTAACTTTTGTGCCACTTTTTTATAGTAAAAAATACATTATATATTTTTTTATTAGTGGTACATAGCGTTACGAAAAATTTAGAAAGGGTACGCGAAAGACATAAGTTTGGGAAACACTGCACTAAGGGAATAAGTGCCGGAGTGGTGATTGATTGTTTTGACTATTGATGATCAGATGTCGCGACAATCAGCAGTATCGCGACAAATGATATTGAATTCAGTAATTCTTCATTTTGATGGGATGGACTACCGAGATGGGTTTTGCTCCAACTCTTAAGTCACCGGGAAGGACAAAATAAAATTTTAAAAAATGCAATTACTTCAGCAATATTCATTGTGGAGCATGATTTCGTAGTGTTGTTTTGTACTAATATGCTTATTGTTTACTTTTTTTCTAATTCTCTAATGCAGAAATTTAAGGCTGTATTAGAATCAACTTTCGCATATAATGTGTAAATGGAATTTCTGCTTATTTGTCTAAAAGTTTTGGTTATTGCGTACAATTCGCGATCGCAACGCTCGAGTACGCCGTCTAGCGGGAGCCTGTAAATATCAGACATTAATTTATCAAGTTTTCATTTAGTTCCATCAAAGTCATTGGCAGAATCAGACGCCATTTTTAGCAGCAAATAAGAAACTAAATTTCCCTAAGGAAAAGGCCGAAGAACTTGAAAAAAATCTCCAGAATATTAGTAAATCTTTCAGGAACAGAACACGCCAAACATTTGAAGAAAAATTCCTCAATAATTTTTAATTTCTATTATCAACAAACTTGCAACTGATGACTTCCGATTTCGGATACTGTTACAGATGTGTGTATTAAGGTAAAATGCATTTCTTC
>NC_092206.1:57303830-57307331 GCF_043381705.1 Parasteatoda tepidariorum | reverse complement strand
CATTAAATATTCGTTAGTCTTAAAAACCAATTCATTTTTTTCGATTCATTTTCGATCCGGCATTGAAAGGTTGTTGCTAACGAGGGTGAATACATTATTGACTAAAAATAAAATCTTGATAACAAATATCAAATGCACCGAAACGACATTACTTTCCGGTTCACTTAATGGATGGTGTTTTCAGTAGTAGTCAGAATGTAAACAATAACAATCTCGAGCTGTATGCCTGCTCTAGTTCCGGTTAGAATGTTTGCAGCTGCTTACTACAGGTTATTTTGCGAGGCGATATTTTGAAACGGATAAATTTGTTTTCTATCAAGTAAATTAATTAGACAATTTCTGTGCTTAAATCTGCCGTATTTCATAAGATATTAATGTTATTATGTAATTCTGGTGAGTTTGAAGTGAAAATTTGTTTTAGTTATTTAGATATATATTGTTAAAAAAGGTGACATGGTTGCTAGATTTTGTATAACTCGGCTTTTTTGGCAGTCTTGATTTGGACTCTTTCCATTTGTTTATTACTGTTTGTTCGTGTTGCAAGCTGTGAACCATCTTATGTTAGTGTC
Source organism: Parasteatoda tepidariorum (assembly GCF_043381705.1). NCBI lineage: Eukaryota > Metazoa > Arthropoda > Arachnida > Araneae > Theridiidae > Parasteatoda > Parasteatoda tepidariorum. The sequence continues at coordinate 57,306,762 of NC_092206.1, read as the reverse complement.
AGCATATTACTCGAGGAGCAAGATTAATTTATACATTATAATTCAGGTTTAAATTTGAAAGTTGGCATATATTACTGACACGTTGTGAGCCAAATGGCTTTGAAAAACACCGGGAGCAGTAACCCGGAAGTATAAGAGGTATACAGCTTTCAGCGCTCCCTAGTGTAGAAAGCACGATCCATATAAATCAATTAATTGTCGTTTGCACCATTATTTTTATTGGACAATATTCATATTCCTTTCCCCGTAGGAACGTATTCCTATTGGTTGCTATCTGCAACTGATTGATCATTGATAGACAGGTAAGTGAAACGACGTTAGACATTTCACTTACGTTATAATGTCGTTTGAATGACGTTTGACGTCTATAGACATCTCTATTCGAGCTTTCTTGAAGGGAAAAAAATGTATGTAAATTTATGACACGTAAAAGCGATTGACAATTCAATGTTAACTCTTTCATCTCCCTTCCGTTAGAAATCATTTTCCCTCATAATTTATTTATTTATTTCATTTTGAAAGTAACATTTGTTGAACCCTTCATTGCGAAAACAAAACCCCGAATGTGTGGTATTTCTACAGTATTTTAAATGAGTTCAGTTCTTAGGTTGTTGTACATTTTTAATTTTTTAAATATTTCACTATCGGTTCCTATTGAAAAAGTAATAACTTCTGAGAATGATTATTGATACAGTCAGTGATTAAAGGGAGAAAAGAACAAGAGGAATAAAGAAGAGAAATTGATTTATCGCCAAATGGACGAAACATCGAATCGAATTTGGGAAATACTTACAATTACAGAACTGGAAATTCTGTTTACATTTCAAATTATCAAATAAATTGTTTGGGGGCTTTGGGATCGTGGTGGTGAAACCGAATTATGTACAGCCTCCATATGCTTTTTTTTTCTCCATCTAAATTGTAACTGTAATGCTCATGCATACGGCTGTTTGCCTTCAGATAATGACTAAAGATGATAATAGCTCTAATTAGTGCGGCTCCAGTGTAACGTTAACTATTAAAATAATTTCAAATAAAATTAAATAATATTAATAAACAGAAAAGTTGTTTAGAATAATCTATAATTAGAATGATTGAAATAATCTAGCTGATTTAAGTTGGATGAATTCTACCTAGTTTCAGTGAAAGCTTTTCTGAGTAATACAAAAAAATATTTTGTTAAAATGTATTTTAGTATTTTGATTGTTCATTCATTAATTTTTTGTTTTTTAAATTATTTTTATTTATTTACTATTTTCATTTATTTTATTTATTTATTATTTTTATTTATTTATTATTTTTATTTATTTATTATTTTTATTTTTTTANTCATTGGTTGAAACTAAATTATTAATTTTATTAATTAATTAAAGGAAATTTTCATAATTTAAGACCTTATTGCACATCTACGTAACAATAACTTTAAAACGACACCTTATTTGTTTAATTCTGTTGCATAGTTTGGGAGTTTTTAGCGAGACAAAATATTGCTAGCCTATTAATATATAGATTAGAATGATTGAAATAATCTAGCTGATTTAAGTTGGATTAATTCTACCTAGTTTCAATGAAAGCTTTTCTGAGTAATACAAAAAAATATTTTGTTAAAATGTATTTTAGTATTTTGATTGTTCATTCATTAATTTTTTGTTTTTTTAAATTATTTTTATTTATTTACTATTTTTATTTATTTTATTTATTTATTATTTTTATTTATTTATTATTTTTATTTATTTATTTATTTATTACATCTATCCATTTATTTATTTATTTTAAATAATTTATGGAGGACTAAAAAGTAAAGTAAGGTGAGTCATTAAGAGAATAAATTCATTGTTTCGTTTAATCTGTTAATTTATTCTCCGTAACAGAAGTTAACAAATCTTCTTATTGAAATAACTCATAATAAATTTTAGTGGGGATATTTTTTTTAATGAATCTGTTATTGAATTATTGATGAAGACGTTTGGAAGTGAATATTAAAACTAAATGACATAATTCAAAAGAAACTGCAAAACATCAAATTAAAAAAAAGATAGATATTTACCAGTTTTCGATCGACAAAATTCCTAAAGATATTCGAGCATTTCATAGGGATAAATCAATTAAAAAAAAAGAAGGAATAATTCTGCCATTTATAGGTTAACTCATATGATGCATAATAGGAAGCATGTCAGCTTGGCGATATAATCTCAAAATGGGTGTCATTTCAATACTATTCTATGACTTATTTTTTAAATAACTTTTTAAATACTTTTTTAATGATAAAATGGTATGAAAATCCAGATTTAGGTATAAAAAAATAGAAAAATTCTGAATATATAAATAATGTTATACCTTATAATTCAAAATTTTTTTCATCATTAACAAATTAATTAATAAAAATTTCAAGCTTCACTTCCGTTAAATTGCATATTTGTCTTTAGGCCGAGGGCTTCTTGTAAAAGAATTGTTGCAGTTAAACTAATAATTCAAAAAATTTGAAGAGAAATGTGATATATTGAAATAATATTCAAGCAACACATTTTTGAATCGTCATAGCTTCCAGCATTTCAAAAACTTTATTTACAAACCCTATTCTGGGGGTAATAAATCCAAATTTTGGAATTAAAAAAAGGTGAATGTTTTGATCGAAATAAGCATATTCCACCTAGCTGTTACAGTTAACTGTTATACATATTTTAAGATTTTCTTTTTCTTTTGAGTTATTATCTAAGCACTTCACCAAATCAAATCCGATCAACCGCTCAAAAGTTATAAGTACAATCCATTATTCTTTTTTTTTTCTTTCCTGACTGTACATACGGAGGGCAGAAATCGGCTGCGACTAAGACTTTAAATTCTTCGTAATTGGGTATAATATAAAAAAAACACAACTACTTCCACTTAGTAGGAATAACATTTACCATGACGCAATGCTAAACCTCCAAAT
>NC_092206.1:57278648-57303784 GCF_043381705.1 Parasteatoda tepidariorum | reverse complement strand
ACTTTTCTTTATAATGCAATAAAATCTGGCGAGCAGCTATTTAAACGATCAAACACTTCGTTTGTTTATTTGTGGCTTGAAGTTAGGCTCGCAGAAAATGCCGTTCATGGGTTAAATTTAGTAGGAATAACACAACCTGTGACGTAGGCTATAGTATACCCAATTTATTAATAAATGTTTAAGTTTTCACAATATTATCACTCACTAGGGTCAAATTTCAAATACTTTAACCTTGAGTGTGTAAATGCGTATTTGAGACAAATTTTTGGCTTCAAATATAGCGTGCTGTAGTCACACACGCCACTTGTGCAATTTAATTGGAACCAAATAATAATTAGAAAAAGAATATGTCTCAAGCTTTGGGATCATGTACTAAAATTATCGTTCTTCGACAAAATAAAACTTTTTTTGCAGTTTTTCTTAACTTAAATAAATTGTCGTTTTAAATAATAATAAAAGGGATGAGGTTGTGTGTGTCTGTGTGTCTTTCTCTTATAACTCCAGCACCGCTTGCGCTTAAGTCTTGAATTTAGGACTGTGGGAGTAAAGGGCAATTTTGGCATCCGATCCTAAAGACAGTTCAATCCCGCAGTGGACTGAGCGTTAAGACACGGTTCCCAGCAGATTACCGAAGTCAAGCAGCACTGGCTACGGTCAGTATGCGGGTGGGTGACCACTTGGATCAGTCTGCGTAGGGACCGAGGGTGTGCGGTATGGGTCCTCGTTAAAGTCGCCTAGTCTGTACGGGAGAGACTTATGAAAAATCAATTTTCCTTATTGCTTAAGCATTAATCCTTGTCAAATGAAACTAACGTTGCTGTTTCTTCATACATAAGAAAAGATAAAACTAGTGATGTTTGCTAGCTTACGACTCTATTTAATAGTGAAAAAAGGAGTTTGTTGCTCGTTCGTTAATATTTACTTATTTTTTGTTCATTATGCCAGGTAAGTTTAATGATCAACGTGGATGACATGTGTCACCTAATTAATATCTGAAACTGTACGTTTATTTTGCTTATAGTTATGCTTTTAAAATTTATTCAGATGAAACTATATAATTTAGAATCAATAGTAATTGAAAAAAAAAGCGTTATGCACTGAAAAGAAAAATTTATGAAAAAAAAGTACTTATTCGTTAAGGGGGACAGTAAAAAATAACTCTTATTGACGCCAATGATGCTTAATTAATTTTGTTAATAGGTACTGAGTGGAATTATAAATCGACAATGTCAACCTTCTTCTATCAAAAGGTACCTCGAGATAGAATCAAGTTAACATGTCCTACATACCCTCCAACTGCTACGGAATTTCCGTAGTTTCAGAAATCTTCTTTTCAGACGGTAGCAAAATTAATGTCTTAATATTTAAAAAAAAATTATTTTAGCGTAACTTGTCCACTATTACTTATAAAAGTGCATGCCATATGACTAGATTCTTAAGTTCTGATAAAAGTTTTATGAGAGATCCATTTGCTTTAAAAATTTCTACCTCGGGTAGCTACCACTAGAAAGAATTATTTTCAAAATCCTCATAAGTTGGAGGGTATGTGTCCTATATACTAGGGAATTGGTATTCAATATTTATAGTGGTAGTTACACCACATTACTCTCCCTACAGAATTTTATCTGTGATAGAATTCGATGAACGATTACAATCAGTTGATTCACGCTGTTTATTTATTTATATCAATTTTTGCTCATTACATTTTTTTAAACTTTTTATAACATTTCGCTCATTTTTTTTCCTTATTTTTTTGTTTATAGCATTTCGCTCATTTTTTTTTATCTTCGATATTGTTTATTGACCGGGAGACTTTTATTACTTCACCGGAGTTTCTTTTTTCTTTGAGCGGTATATTTTGAGGCAAATCAACTGTTTTATGTGGATCAATATTGGCAAGTTCTTATCACGTCCGGATCACCATTGAGGGGAATTATAAATCGACAATGTCAGCCTTCCTCTATAAAAAGGCAGGGCTAAAGAGAATAGAAGGGCTGGTTCACTCCTTTGAAGTATCTTTCGCCGCGCCGATCCTCCGACGTCACTCTAGTGACGTCACTTTGGCGCAAAGCTCNAGGGGTGTTTCCCAGACCGTCAGCTCTAGTGCAACGTAAATAAACTACAACAACAAAACAGTTCAAGCATTTCGCCTAGTCTGTTCGGGAGAGACTTATGAAAAATCAATTTTCCTTATTGCTTAAGCATTAATCCTTGTCAAATGAAACTAACGTTTCTGCTTCTTCATATATAAGAAAAAAAGATAAAACTAGTGATGTTTGCTAGCTTACGACTCTATTTAATAATAAAAAAAAGGAGTTTGTTGCTCGTTCATTAATATTTACTTATTTTTTGTTCATTATACCAGGTAAGTTTAATGATCAACGTGGATGATATGAGAGATATGTGTCACCTAGAGCCCCTGACCTTAGTGTCACCTAATTAATACCTGAAACTGTACGTTTATTTTGCTTATAGTTATGCTTTTAAAAGTTATTCAGATAAAACTATATAATTTAGAATCAATAGTAATTTAAAAAAACGTTATGAAACTGAAAAGAAAAAATAAATGGAAAAAAAAGTACTTATTCGTTAAGGGGGACAGTAAAAAATCGCTCTTACTGACGCCAATGTTGCTTAATTAATTTTGTTAATAGGTACTGAGTGGAATTATAAATCGACAATGTCAACCTTCATCTATCAAAAGGTACCACGAGATAGAATCAAGTTAACATGTTCTATATACTAGTAAATTGGTATTCAATATTTATAGTGGTAGTTACACCACATTACTCCCTTTCCAGAATTTTATCTGTGATAGAATTCGATGAACGATTACCACCAGTTGATTCATGCTGTTTATTTATTTATATCAATTTTTGCTCATTATATTTTTTTAAACTTTTTACAGCATTTCGCTAAATTTTTTTCCTTATTTTTTTGTTTATAGCACTTCGCTCATTTTTTTTTTTATCTTCAATATTATTTATTGACCGGGAGACTTTTATTACTTCACCGGATTTTTCTTTTTTCTTTGAGCGGTATATTTTTAAGCAAATCAATTGTTTTATGTGGATCATCCATCAATATTGGCAAGTTCTTATCACGTCCGGGTCACCATTGAGGGGAATTATAAATCGACAATGTCAGCCTTCATCTATCAAAAGGTACCTCATGATAGAATCAAGTTAATATGTCTTATATACTAGTGAATTGGCATTCAATATTTATAGTGGTAGTTACAGTACTATTGGTATTATGGCAATAGGTACTGTGTAAATATGTACCAAATATACTAATATATATACAAATAACTAAGGAAACTACTATAAATACTGCGGTAATAGGTTTTTTATGGACACCCGAAAGAGATAAATACCGGGGAAAAATTGCTTGATTGTAAATTTTGAAAATCATCCGTAGGTCTGAGGAAACAACATCACACCAAATGATACTGAAAACTGTTTATCTTTACTTTGATGGGATGAATTTTTAAAAACGTGATTTGATTAATTTAGTAACGTAACCACAATAGAATACGTAACCACAAATAATGATAAATAAAACAATTTGGAATTCTTTTAGCATTATTAAATGCGTCTGTAAGCCCCTTTGAGTTTTATGCATGATTTCGCGGTGTTAATAAATTCCAATTTATTGACTAGTTGCTTTTTCTTCACCCGTGCAAAGAACGAGTATTCAGCTAGTGTGAAATAAAACACCTCCATACCATTTAAAATGTTTAATTTTCTAACATTTTTAATAAGCACTTTCATTCCAAATGCGAATTAAGGATTGTAATTAGCACCATCGAAAAATCCTATCGTCGAAAAACTAAGTGCTAAAGAGAACGAACTTTTTTGCACTTATTAAATTACATTTATTGGTTTATAAATTAAATTATTTTGATAATTAGAGTCATTTTGAAGAATTCAGATACTTGAATATTATTTGTTTCCTCCGAAGTAAAAACATATTTAGATGATATTTAAAATTTTAAATCAGAAGTTAAAACCAGATAGAATTTTTCTTTTAAACTTTATTTATAATTGTTATAATGTTTTCAGTGGCTTTCATCATGTTTAACTGTTATTATTTTAATATCTTAATTTTCACACTTCAGCAGTGGAAAAGAGTTTGGATAGAAGGGTACAGGTTACGAGAAAGATGAAATTATCCAGATTACCCCTCACACTCAATTTCGAGAAATAATAAACGTCGTTAATGGTTCTGCGTCAAATGAAATTAGCGTTCGTTAAATATGATGGCGGCTTGGAAGCCCTCGTATTAATCTAATGGAATAGACGGAAGCATACGTCTATGATGAAGTATCTTCTGTCGAGCAAGTATAACTAATTTCTCGTTGGCTTTAGAGCTATTCCATTCGAAATAAATAGCAAGCAAACACTCCCTTTGAATAAGATAAAACAATAACTAGTCTAGGAATGCAAAAAGAAAAAGTATTTGTTTTCATCAAAAGTCTCTGTGAAATGAAAGATTCGTAATAGGAGAATGAAAAAAAGAATTTTTTTTTTAAATATATTTTTTGCCTTATTTCTTTTCAACATCAAATAAACTAAATTCTTATTTGAATAAGCATTTTCATAATTATAATAAAAATAGCTTTTATAAAGATGAAATTAGTGAGATCAATATGAAAACAAAGCCCATTTCCTGAAAATAAACTGAGAAATATAGCATAGTGAATAAAAGCAATTAAATGTAGCAGATAATTTTTTGTTTCAAGTTAAGCTTCAATTTTAAAAAATCTCACTAAAAAAATTTTAAACTTGAACTTAATCTACTATAAATAAATTTAAACACGAATTAATTCTGTTAAACACGAATGTATTCCGTGTCTACTTCTCCCGGAAACTAAATAAGAAATGAAAGAAACTTTGCAACCATTTTTTCATTGCTTTTAATCATTAATTATGTTTCCATAATTGCTTCAATAGGTTTATAATGTAAACAATTGGAAAATTCCAATTTAATATTTTAATTCTAATATTTCAACGTTAGTGTATTGCGATTATGCAAGGAGGAAAAAAAAATTCGTTAAAATTATCGTACTGTATGGTAATGATATTTCTGTTGAAATGAATAAATAAAAAAAACAACAAAATTTTGATAATAAAACCAAAATATACGGTATTTAAATCATTCAATTAGTAATTTTTCCATTCATAAAGCAACGGTTTACAGTAAATTCTGGCTTTCAAAACTATAGTTTTTATTACCACATAATTAGTAAAATATGCAAAATTGAAAAGTAAATTTGACCAAATAAATGGTTTTTATGCCATGCTCTAAAGCATCATGATAAAATTACCAAATTTTTCCACATTTATCAAATTTTATCGCATATAAAAAAAACTATATTTTATTGTTAATTTTGCTAAAATCATTAATTCGGTAAAAATTACCAATCACTGCTGTAAAAATTACCAAACTTTTTGGTGTTTTCAAAGAGCCAGAACAAAGTAAATTTCACCACATTCTGGTATTTTTAAACGTATTTCTTTTTAGTGTATTGTTTCCTATCTAATGCATTGTGTTTCTATTGTTTTCACTTTGATGTATTTTGAATCCATTAATTAAACTTTAATGTACTCTTATTCAATTGGTTCCATTTTAATGCATTGTGTTTCGATTCTTTCCATTTTAATATATTAAAATGGTTTATTGTGTTTTAATCCCTCTTATGTTTTTAATTCTTTTCTTAAATTTACTTTAGCATATTCAATGTAAATGGGCAAAAAATAAACTTTCTGAAATAATGCTCACTTTCATCTAACTCAGAAAACGAGGGAACTTCTGAATCAATTACGGAAACAGTTTGGCCTCATAGATTTTGTGCATGAAGCAAAGTCTTTTTTTTTTAAATTTTGTTAAATGAAAATGTAAACCTCTCATTGTTAATTCGAAGGCCTATAGAGCTCATGATTCGTCTATCGTTTTGCATATTTTGATTGAAAAAAAAAACTTAGACTATCAAACTATCAATCCATATATAGTCAATTATGCACATTTTGAAGTAATAAGTAAATAAATTGCTTATCAAACTGAATAACAATTTTATGATCATATTTTTGCTCGTTAATTACCTTTTTTTTAAAAAAAATAATTCTTGTTGTAATTTTTTGCAATTCGCGAGCCTTTCTGAAACTATATAACGCTGTGTAAACCTTCAGAATTTTTCGAACCGTGCATTTTAAAGTGCTATGAATATAAATCATGTGACAGATGAAGGAAAATATTTTTTTTTTAAAAAAGTGTTATCCATTTCCATTAAATTAGACATCGTATGTTGTGAGTAATTTTTTCCTCGTTAACAATTAACATTCATATATTATATTTTTAGTCAAATAAAATGAGGAATACACATCGGAAGGTGTTGAAACTTATTTTTTAATTAAATAAAACTATTTTGAGTAAGATCATTATACCGCGGTTATGAAGTGATTAAAAAATTTTTTCCCACTCTACCTAACTACAATCAATAGTTTTCTGTCACATTAGTAAAACTATTTTCCTTCCTATCACACGCAGTTGAGCTTAAGGCATTTTATATAAAAACAATTTTCTGAAAAACGAAGTTCAAAAAAAGAGAAACATAATCCCCGGGGCGACCATTCTTATTGACTCGCAAAAAACGTCTTGGAACAAAAAGCTATTTTTTAAAAAAAAAAAAGAAACCTAAACCAAAAAATGGAATTAAATCTAGTAACTTGTCCTCAGATCAATGCTCGCTAAACGGAGAAGAAGATCAGCAAAATTAAGAACAGATCAGCGAAATGCAGTCTTCCAGAGTCAAAGACTAACGTTACCATTTCACTTCAAAGCATTCACGATTCGATTAATTTTCGAGTAGAATTTATACCGATCGCTTGCGGAATATTTTGTGTTGCCATCGTAGCCGGGAGAAATCGTTGTGATTAAGTCATATAAGAGAATACTTAAATTGATGTATTCTCAAAGCAAGCTCAAGTAGCATCTTGGACTATAAGGCACCGTAGGCAACATAGCATGTTCTAGAAATTGAAATTAATTTCAATTAATATATCAGGAAATATGAGAATAAAAGTTGATTACAGCAAAACGGAGATATTAGAAGCAATATTAACGCTACTTATCTAGAATGCAATATCGTGGGGGGGGGATATTTGGACAACATATGTTCATTTGTTTCAGATGTTCAGGAACAATTCGCAACTGAGCTTAAGTTAATGAAATTTATTTTAAATGACAGAATACCAATTTTTTTTGCTTAATTTGTTAAGTGGCAGCAGTTTATTGATTTTATTTTTTTCATTGTTTGTTTCCTATTGATTTCACTTTCATTATTGACTTTCTCTTTAAAAATTGTATTGAAGTTAACAACTATTACAATAAAGACTAGGCTGATACAAAATGACTAATACTTATACAAAATGTATACAATTAATCGAATGAGTTCCATGTAAGTTTTTGCAATTATCCTTTCGCCAAAAACAGTATTCTATACAGTTTAATACTAAACAGGACGAATTTTTTTATTTCAACGTATCAACTAAAAATATAATTTTTTTTATGCTGCATTATTTTCTGCTAATGCAGTAATCTTTGGTTAATAATGTATTAACATTGAATTGTTTTATTTTTTATCTAAATTAGAAATAAGCTAACATGAATAAACTTACTTCCACTGAACTATAATAAAATTAAGAAAAATATGCATACATCTAAATGGGAAATATATTTTATGAGACAGAGTTTGCTAATAATTTTTCTCACATTAAAATGAAAAAGTAAAAATAATATATATATTCGTTATTATGAATTGAAAATGATCGGTAATATTATTTTGTAGAGCCTTGTTCACTTTAACTAAAAATATGGTTGATTTTCTTTTCTTTAAATTATTTAAAAATCAAAACATTAATATTATTTTATATTTTACGTGAATATTGCAAATGAATTCAGCTAGAAAACCTTTAAATCTTAAGACTTTGAAAACTAAAGATTAAAACCTTTAACTTGAAAACATTTAATTCATGGTATAAAAAAATATTGTTTCCAGGTAGAGTTTAGTTAAATTATGCGAAACACATATCGAAGTAAATATTTTTCTCAATAATTTCAGGAAAAAAAATATTTCTCAGCACAACTTTTAAGCATTTTTAATATATTGCTCCTTTTTCCAAATTATGAAGTACATAATTCCCGCTGAGATTACATAATAGAAACCTGTTTAACAATACTTTTAGGTAATCAGGAGTTTTTTCATTGCAAACTGTATGTTTCGTACGTCATACTCATTCCTTTTTTTTATCTTTAGAGTAAAATTAATAAAAGAAAGTTAAATAATCATTTATATTTTTTTTAGAAACTTGCAAAATAAGCGAAAGTTAACAAAGTGTCGAGAACTAAATGTTTTTTTTCTAATGAGAAGTTTGAATGGCATATTTTCTCATTTCTATTCAAAAGTAATAACAAACTACTAAAAATTTTAATAGTTACTTGTGTAAGAAAGAATTAAATAAATAATGATTATGAGAGAAGTGCATTATTTTATTTTTACACTTACGATTGATTGAAAGACGTTTGTTTTATGTTGAACTACAAAAAGTATTATTAATTTTTTCCTTCCCTGTGGACAAGTTATCATATTCAACAAAATTTATAAAAGGAAAAAGAAAATAGAAGAAAAAGAAAATCGAAGGAAAATAAAGAAATTTTGAGAGTTCTTTCAAAAACCATGAAAAAAGTTCTTTTTAAATCTTATACTTCAAGAGGAAAGTTTGTTTATGTTTCTTAAACTTTGTTAAGAATGATATAAATGTGCAAAATGCAAAATTTTATTAAAATAAAGCCAGTTTGAGCTACAAAAGAATCAGCCCAGGTGCATCTAGCAAAGTATTTTCTATAGAAAAGATAGCCATTTAGATAAAACACATGCTCTCAAATATTGTTTTTTATAGCAAAGAAGAAAAAATCGATATCTGCAAATATTGGCCACAATAGAATAACCGATTTTTCATGGGTAAATGAATTCATGAAATTAACGTAAAAACAACCTAATAATGACCAGTAATAAGTTAAAATTCCGTTAGCTTATTTGAACTTAACACTTTTCTTCTACCTTAATTTGCATTATTCATTAAATCTGGTCATTTAATTTATAAAATTCCGTCATTTTCAATTTCAATGAAACTTAAAATAAAGCATGTTTCCTTACAGAAACAATTCAACGAATTGATAATTTATTCATTTATTAGTTATTCATTTGCCTGATATTAAAAAATAAATAACTACTATAAAATCATTGCACATAGAATTTATAAAATCATGGCAAAAGATAATTCATAATTGCTAAATATATTAATAAGTAAATCAATTCCGTTACAGCTGATTGTGGGTCATAGAGAATAAAACTCTACAATTTCGTGACTAACGGCATGATGGTGGTAATGTGGTCAGCATTGAGCTTCAACCGTCTTTACTTACCAGACAAGCTTGTACCAATCGATTTGAAGCAGAAGGTTTTTCAAGTCGTAGTCGAGGATCGAACCCCAGTTCTTCACAATAACAACTTAGTGTCTAAATCATTGTTCCTAAATACATTATCAATTAAAATTAAGAACATCAATAATATATTAATAATTTATAATATCTCCTACACTATATTAATAGTGTATAATTTTTTATCCGTATAATTTATACGTATTTATAAAATGATACATTTTATCGACTGTCACAGATGAAAACATTATAATGAAAAGTAATTTTTGTAAACTTTTTCTCCTTTTTTATATTGAAATTAATTATCAACCGTTAGAAATAAAGTCATATGAATGAATTTCTTATTCATAATTAATGATAAACTAATTAATATCTTTTTTTTAAAGAAATATTAAAGAAGGAGATTATGATTATCCTTAATTAAAGATTAAAATTTTAGTCTTAGTTTCTAAGTAACTCTGCTAAATAACAATTATTTGCTCAAAGCTAAAGATCAACTGTATAGCTTTAATTTTGAGAAAGTTTATTAAGATTATTAATAATATACTGCTATGTAATAAATCCTCGTCAAATAATTTATAAAATATTCTAAGATTTTAAAACCAATCAAATATGTTTGCAGCGGCACATTTGATTAACCATCTTAACATTATTAATTATTGTTATGAAATAAATCCTCGTCAAATAATTCATAAAATATTCTGAGATTTTTAAAGCAATCAAATATGTATGGAGAGACATATTAGATTAGCGACATTAAAATTATTAATTATATACCGTTATGCAATAAATCCTGGTAAAATAAATTAAGAAAAATTCAGATATTTTAAAAACCGTAAAATTTACATGGAGTGGTAATTCCAATTTTTCAACCTAAGCTTTTTTTAGAGTTAAATACTTTTGTAAACTCTCAATTATATTTCACAAACTGATGGTTTCAGCGTTTGAAGGAACAACTAAGATTATTGTCTCCTTATGTTAGGAGGAGATCCAAAACACAAAAATCTTCTAAGTTTCAAGTTTTTTATGTTTTAAAAATAATTTCTGCATTTTAAAAATTTTTAAAGTCTTTTGAACAAATGGGTGAATCTTTCTAGTATACTTCAAATCACAGACCAGTGAAAAATAAAATAAAAATAAAATAAATAAAAACTCAAAATAATGTTTTAAAAAGAATTTGATTCTAAGTTTCTATAATTGATAAATTATTAACGTAAAATAATTTGTTACTCGAGACGTAGCTAGATCTGTTTTTTATATTTAAAAACGATGGTTTAGGATGGAAAATTAGAAAACGATTACGAAATCAGTAACTTATCGCTTGCTCGTAAAAATGTGTTCTCCTGTTCTCACATTGGTTCAAATCTTTAAACATTATTTTAATTAAAATATGGTGCATCAAAAAGTTGTTTTCGGTTACAAGAACAAGGATAAAAGTGAAGTGAATATTTTTTTTTTAAAGTTATATTCCTGTGGTATGCAACAGAAATAAGATTTACTTCGAGAAATTTGAGAGTTAATTTTACGGAATTTCGTCAGAAAGAGGTATAAACGGAATTTTTCTATACTTTAATATTAAGGGAAAACTTTTTTGAAACATCACTAGAAAAAAAGTTTCTTCCCCAACTACGATTGAAAATATATTCTTCCGGCAAATTATTTTAAGAAGTTTCCTCAAACTAAATATTTTGAATATCGGATAAAAGTGATAAATATTATAAATAATCTAAGCACAGAATGGAAACTTCTATTATACCAATTTTCAAACAATACTTTGAATAATTTATTTCTTTTCTCTTAAAAAAAAAGAAGCACATTCATCTTCACTTCCCCACCCTAATGAAAATGAGCAAGGTGATAAAGCAACACTGCAAAATCAGATTAACTCAGTTTCCTTCAACCTGAACATTGTTGTATGACCAACTTTGCGTGACAACAAGCTTATAAATTTGATTAATAACAGCAAACCCTCTTCAAAAATAAAAGTCACGGCTTAGAATCGCCAAAATTGAATTCTTTTCTCCAGTTCTTAATCACAAACTGAATAGTACGAAAGCGCTTGCGCCAGCTCTCAATTCCTTGACCAATGGAAGAATAACAGGCAACTCAGCGCCCCATAAACTTTTTCTCGGGCATTTCCAGCGCCTATTACCGCTTAAACGAGATGCGGATATGATACGCTGGTGAGAAGGTGAAGAAAATATAGTGATCGTAATTTAACTCTGACTTTTGTTGTTCTTAAGGGTGTTAACGTCATAGAATTTGTATTTTATTGTACAGTATCATTTTTTGTGGAACCTTTTTGACGGCATTGATGACATCCAGAAAATTGTAGCTAGTAAAGAAGGTGATGTGGCTCTGTTTGATGTTAATATCTGGAGTGGCGATCTATCAACATGGTAGGTAAACTTTTTTTTAATATTGAACTAAATATAAATTTTTTATTTGATACACTTTAAAAAAATTTTTGGTGAATAGTTGCCGCCATTTTTGGTTAAAACACTAAACTTTTTTTTTGTTGAAAAGAACTAAAATTTTTAAAATTTAATTAAATATGAAATTTAAAAGATTTTCATGACTATTATTATTTTTGTTACATTTATACAGATTTAAACCTTTTAAAAGCATATTTAACTTCCTTAAAAATTTATATAAAAGACAGATCACACAAAAATTTTATAATATCATAGATCATATTGTAAGATCTTTTAAATGTGATTAGATCACATAAAAATGTTATTTTTATAAAAAGTTTTATTTACTTAGTAACAAATGTTAAGGTTTTTAAAAATACACATGAGGTAATGTTTAAAAATGCAACAAAATACATAAAAAAATGTCTTAAAATTTCATTCATGCCAATAGTTGAAGACTTTTATATTATTTTTTTTGCTATTTTTAAGCTTTAAGTTATAACATTTATTTTTCTAACTGCTTAATTTTATTGTTATTAACTTTTGTATCATGCAGTTTTTATTAAATTTTTATTGAACAACTATCTATCACTTATCGATCGTAATGCTTAGAATTCAAAACTTTTATTGGTAATTAGAACTACAATTTAAATCGTCGTTCACTTCGGAAATTGTTTTATATTTGCTATCTCTTTTTTGGTATTTCTTTTCAGCTCACTTGGTTGTAACTTTCCCTTCGAATAAAAAAAAAATACTAATATTTTTATGTCAATGTAAAAATATTATGTTAAAATGGTATATTTCAATAACAACTTCATTCATAGTAACTTTTTTTAATCGTATGTACATTGAGAGACTTTATCAAAAATAAAATAGAAAAAGTAACACATTAGAGGTCACAAATTAGTATTTAATTGTAGAAAATAATAATAATAATAAAATTAAAAAAAACAGTGTTGAAAATACCCGAATCATTCTGCTTTTTCCCCCCAGCAATCTAATAGGCTTTTATATTTTTCAGTTCTACCATTTTCCGTAGTTATTAATAAGATTTCGATACCATTTCCTTTTTTTCCTCCTCGCTTCAATATTAATTTATAACTCCCATAGTTAAGGCGTTGGCGCAATCGGTTAAGGCGTCGCTCGCACAGCTGGTTGGAGAGCTGGGAGTAGTGAGTTCGATCCTGGCGGCTGCTGAAGCAACCGGCGTGTATACGCATCAAGGTGGGTGATCGTCAAATCTGTAATAGAAATAATTCCTCTCGGTGGTTGTGGTGCTGAAGCTACGTCAAAATTACGTGGCCTTAAATTACGTCAAAATTACGTGGCCTTCCTATCCTGGCAGTTGAAAGATAAAACCCTGATGGCTGGGTGGTTGATCATAGTTGCATTTTAAAAGAAAAATATTAATTGTTACTAATTTAAAATTAATAAATGATATTAGAATTAATAAATTAATCTAAAAAAAATTTGAATATAGTGAATTAGTAGTTTAATGGTGTTGGAGAAATAAGAGATTAAAATTACAATTGTAATTTGGGAATGGAATAAAGACACATGCATCGAACCAAAGCCTATGGATAATATGATAAAAAATCATATTGCATTCAATTTCAAAGTAAAAACAAACATATAAAATTAAGTTTTAAAATAGAATCGGAAAAAAATTTATAAAAATTAGGTTACTGTGATCGTTTACTAAATGTGGTATCGCAAAACACAGTATAACGCAGTGACCCAATAGGTTCAATGGTCAAACTACGCGAGGTTGACATTGAACTGATAGGTACCATTAAAATTTAGGATAATAAATTAAGAATAAAATTAGAACAAAATAAATGAAATATAACTTAAAGAGTTGAGATAAAATTACTAATAATATTCAAGACACGAAAAATAATATTTAAACGAAAAGTTATACATATGTTTCCAATAGCAACATGCCACTAAAAAGATATCAAACTAAGGTGCTCACCACATGCAGAAAAAATTAAGAGAAAGAAAAAGAAAATGCTTTTAAATGCTCTACTCATATATCTTTAATTCTATCTTATTAGTTTTTTTAAACATAAAGCTACGTAACAAGCAAATGAGCGAACATAAAGTTGGAACACAATTTTAACAAAAACGTGTACATAAGTCTAAATCTATCGAGAAATGGGTTACAGTTCAAAATTTATAAAAGGATTTGAAATCTAGCGTAATACAATATCAAAGATATAAGAGAAAGTTAGTTTTTAAGTGTATTGAGTACAGTGATCTCGAAATTCAAATCATTACAAAACGCCTTTAACAGAATGTATATTTAACAACAAAAAAGGTATAATGTTAATGCTGCAGTGTCAGAGACGAATCTAAATAACAATAAACTCTACATTGTTGCACAGAGCGCAATTAATGGATTTTAAAAAATATTGTTAACAATACAAAAGGAACATTTATTTGTCCTAACTAGCACTTAGGAAAGTATAAAATGAAAGTATCTTAGTATAAAAGAAACAATCAAAGGTATAAAGAGGCAGATATAAGGAATATATGAGTTACTGAAAAGGAAGTGAGAAGCATTATGAAGATATGATTGATTTTTATCATTAGCTAACTATCAAGAATATAAAGGTTTAAAAATTTGTATGAGTAATTAAACAGAAGAAAAAAGATGTAGAAAAAAAAATTAATTCCCTCGATACAGACCTAAGTCCAAATCTCGAAGAAAGGAATTGGGACCTTTCAGAGTGTTTCAGTGTTGAAAAAATTAAAAAATTGTTGACTGCTAAATTTTAGGACAAACCTACAGATAAACGATAACCAATTAAAAGTTACGAAGTAGAAAATTTGAAGAAAAAAAAAACAAAAAAAAAACTGATGATTGAAATTGGTTAAGTAAGCTCCCCAGAAACACGAAGAAAAAAAAAAAATGAATGTCTGCGATTTTGAGAAAAACAAAGTCATAAAATATTTTCAGTGACGTACCGTTACGTTTGAGAGTGACACTTGTCTCTTCAACAAGAAATTTAGAATCAAGCATGGACCGCAGAAAGCGAAGAAGGGCACACAAAAGGTTGAAATTCCTTTCCAAAAGAAAATTGAAACAAATTGAAGACAAGAAATATTAAACATTATATTTACATTAAAATTAAGAAAATTACCGCAATTAAGAAAAATCACTTGAAAATTTCACATTGAATGGACTAAAACAGTTATGAAATTAAAGGTAGATAAATAAAAAAATTAAATTAATAAGATGAAAAGATTTAAATAAAAAGGAATAAATGTAACATTATACTAAGTGTAATTGCGACACCAAGTCAGAGGAAAAATAAAAGTGAGGAACTTAGTAGTGGATTTCATTTAATTTCAATAAGAGCTAATGCTCTTTTAAAGTATTTGAAATACTATTTGTAAGTGGTTCACTATATGTCAACCGATGAAACAGACATTTCTCCTTTTACAATAACAATCTGATTTTATAATTGTTAAATGAGAATTGATATTTCACGGGCTAAAAATGCAATATGTGTGGGCAACCCCATGCATATCTATATTATATAAAACGCTAATACGTACGTATGTATGTATGTATCAATAAAACCGATGATATTTCTTTTCTCGCGCTGGCAACAGTTTTCATTTTTAATTGATTGGATTCGGCGCGCAAGAGCATGTAATGAGCAACCAGATAACAATAACCAGAGTGAGCATTATCAGGTTGTTCAATTCAGATTCATGCACTGAAAACATGACAATATTTCATTTAAACTCAATTAGGAATTGAAGTGAGAATGCTTTAAAAGGCCGCTGTTGAATTGATATTTTTCTACTGGGAGCTACCTAAACGTCTAAAAAACGTTTAAGTGTTTGTATTGAATGCATTGAATTTTTTTATATTTCGCGTTTATTTATGCATTGAATTTTCACGCTTTAAAATGCAGAATATTAGTGAAGCAATATTTGATAATTTATTTTGCTAATATGTTTCTTATTTAGCTAATGTTTTGATTTTTTCACCATGTACAATCTAAATAGCTAATATACTTTTTTAAAAGCCAATAAGAACATTGGTAGAATTCTTCTACATAAGTACAATACTATGTCTTTGATGATAAAATACTATGTCTTTGATGATAATATATTATGTCTTTGTGCTAGAACATTGTGTTCATTGGCGAGCGAGCGCAGCGAGCCATGGTTCACGGCGTGAACCACATAGGATTGCGTAGCAATTCTCGGGGGTTGGCGAGCGTTAGCGAGCAGGGGGCGGAGCCTCCTAGTTACTTTTAAATCATTTGTAGTCATTTTATGAAGTTACAGTTCTCTACAATGAACAATAAGTTTTCTGATATCAGGTTTTCAGAATAGAAGAAAAAGTCAATTTTAGAAAAGTCACCTGTGACTTTAGGGTTTCTGCTTAAAAATATCTGGAAGTTGTTTATTATTATCGATTTTTTTTCTTCGAATATATAATTTTTTTAAAAATAATTATAGCAATTCATAGTTGGTTTTTGTTTGTGAGATTATTGTGAGTTAAAATTAAGACTACAATACTGAAATGTACGCTTTCCTGTTGTTAGAATTCTAAAAGTCATAACATGAAATAAAAATATACACATATATATAATAACAAACATTTAGACCTTAGTATTGTTTTCCGATGGTTCAAATGACGAGCTGATCGGGTAAAATATACTGAAATTCAGACACTATCTAAATTGCAATAAAAATATTTTCTTTCGTCTCTTTTTTATTTTATTTTTCCTTTTAGTGATTTGTACAATTTTAGCTTCATTTGAATGAGGAGACAAAAAGTTAATATTTTGACAGTATGCTAGATAGGTTTAAAAATATCCTTTTTATCATAACTTATTTTTTATGTTAAATTAAACTTTTTAAGATTAAATTTTTAAATTGTTTAAACGAGTAACTTCTTTTGTAGTTTATACACAGGGAAGAAAAGCATGGTCAAAAGTACCAGAATATGGTAAAATTTACCATGTTTACTATAATAACAAATGCACATGAAAAAAATAACGGTAAAATTAATAATTATATATGGTTTAAAAAAACATGTGATAGAATTTGGTAAATTTTTCATGATACTTGTGATAGCATAAAAACTATTTATTCGGTTAAATTTATGTAGCACTTTTTTGTGCAATTTTGTAATTTTTGCTAAATGTGTAGTAATTAAAACTACAATTTTGAAAACCAGACCTTCTGATAAACCATTACCATATGAGCGTAACAATTACCAAATGAATAATGGTTTCAATAACGTACATTTTGGTTTTTATTACCAGAATCACGTTTTTTTTCTTTTACCAACATTGTCATCCCCATACATTTCGGTAATTTTGTTTCTCCTTGTAGAAATTATTCCGGACAAAATTTAATATTTCAAAATATTGCTAACAATTTTAAATAAGTTTTACTCCTTTCCTTTTTTGTCCCATTTTACAAACAATAAATTTTAAAAAAAAAAACATTACAAATAATTAACAAATTTGTAGCATTTGAACATAAATCTTTGCAAAGCTGATTTTCGCTCAACATGTTAAAACTAAATTCAAAACTCAAATCGTGGGTGAATATCTCTACCCCTTTTAATAATTGTTTATTGAAAAAGAAATGGTATTTAGGGGATGTGAAGTGGGTGTTATCTCCTAACTCCTAACTATTAAAAATAGTTGTGGTTACATATTATAAATATGGATGGTCAGCAGAGTGTGTAATTCTCATAAATGTTCATCTTTAAAGAAAAAAAATAGAGAAGGAAGAAAAAATAGTGGAGGAAGATTAGAAAAAGAGAAGTTATAGCTTCGAACAAAAATTCCAAGAAAAAAATTTATGTTCCTTCAATTTAATCAACTTTATTTCAGGAATTTTATTGATATTTCAAATATTTTTATTACTAGATATATAATGAAATATCTGGGTGCCAAAAATTAAAGACTGTTTATTGCAATAAGTAAATTAATACTAATATCAAGAAATTTTTTTTTTATTCCTTTAAAAATATTGCAAGAAATTAAACTAAATTAATTAATCATTTTCTGTTTCATTTTTTAATTATTATTCTTCATCTATTGAATTTAAATAACTTAGAAAAAGTCATTTTCAACCATTACTTTCATCGGACATCAATGCACCTAGTTATAAATTTCCGTACTTTATAAATCGGTAGGCAAAATAAACACATAAATAAATATCAAGTGCTTCGTAAAGTATTAAGAATCAAAGTCTTAATTATTATCAGAATAATAAAATAAAATTCAATAATTTTTATTTATATTTTACAAGTTTTCTGTGACGATAACAGTTATGTTTCCACTTAATCATTAGATTCATAAAAGGAATAAATTATGGTTAATTCCTTAAGCTTTTATTTATTTATTTTTTATTCTTCTGTATTTTATTATTCTTCTGTATTTTAAAACTAATGCTAAGACGCAGTTGAGATATCTCAAAAGTGGATTAAACTCGAACCAAAAAAAGTCATAGCATCAAAACGTCAAACTATTATGTACATTTCTCATTGTATGAGTAGTCAAAAATTGACGAATTCGGCTTTTTTTCGGAAAGAAAGTGTACAGAACCTTGCATACTATAATTTTGAGAGTGAATCGAAGAAGACCAACACGAGGCGATAGAAATAATAGTTCCGAAGTTTAAAGGTTTTTATGTACAAAAGGTATCTATTTGCCTATATGACATTACTGTCTAGACAAGTAAGGTATTGCTCCCTTTTTATTATTGCACGCTAAATCATATGAGAACAAATACGAGTCAATAGGACTTATAATTGAGAAGTTGCAAGGAATTTGTGTATAAAAAGTAATATTTTTCTCTAGTTTTTATTACACTTTTATCATTACTAAAGTTATTATATCTAGGCAAATAACATAGTTCTCCCTGTGTACTGTGAATCTAATGTGACCAAATATTAGGTTGATGGACAAATAGTTTAGAAGTTATGATTGTTTAATTCATACAAAGCAAAATTCAAAAATAATACTTATTTTTTAAAAAAAAAATATTTTTTAACTGTTAATTAAATCAACTCGAGTTCGGTCTGCTTCAATTAGACGTAACTAACCACACCGGAAGACATAATTTATGTGTTTAAATAGTAATGTGATTTTTGTAAATAAGTAATTCTTGTAAATAGGCTTAAAAATATATGATAACAAAAATATTTAAAAAAAAAAAAAGATTTGGTAATAGACACAATACTATAATGTATCATTTGAAAATAAAAGTCTTGCTTCTGAACTATTACTTGTATCATCTTAAAACTAGTTTCCTTCTATTCAACGTGAATACAAATTTAAAATTAATAATATTAGAACTAATGAATTAAAATAAAATAAAAATTAATACAGTGAATTAGTAGTTTAATGGTGCCGGAGAAATAAGAGATTAAAATTACAGTTGTAATTTAGGAATGGAATGAAAACGCAACCATCAAACCAAATCATTGAGATAATATGATTTAAAAAAAAGCATATTGCATTGAAATAGGGAAGATAAATTCATTTTCATAGTAAAAATAAACAAATAAAATTAAGGCCGAAAATAGAATCGAAAGGATTTTAATAAAAATTAGGTTGGCGTGATCGCTCAAGAAATGCGGCAGTGTGAAACAAAGTGCAACGCAGTGACCCAATAGGTTCAATGGTCTAACTACGCAAGGTTGACATTGAACAGCATACTACTAAGATTTAGAATAAATTACAATAAAATAAATGAAATGTAAATTAAAGAGTTAAGATAAAATGACTAACAGTATTCAAGACATGAAAATAACATTTTTCGAAAAGTAATAGATATGTCTCCAATAGCAACATGCCAATAAAAAGATAATAAAAGATGCTTATCACATACAAAAAATATTTTTAAAAATTAAAAAAACAGTTGAAATGAAGATGTTTTTAAATGCTCTACTCTTATATCTTTAATTCGATCGTTTTTTGTTCTTTTTACATTACACACTGATATTTTTCTCGAAAAATAATTTTTTTTTAACATAAAGTTATATAACAAACAGAGCAGCGAACATGAAATTAGGAGAACACAATTTTAACAAAAACGTCCAGCACATATGCCTAAATCTAACGAGAAATAGTTGACAGGAGAGTAATTTTGAAATTTATAAAAGTATTTGCAATATAACATAATACATTATAAGAGATATAAAGTGCAAAAATAGATTTAAAGGACATTAAGGAGATAAATACAAAAGGAACACTTATTTGCGTATACCAGCACTTAGGAAAGTATGAAGTGCAAGTATCTTAGAGTTAAATAAACATTCAAATGTGAAAAGTGGCAGATATAAGGAACATATGAGTTACTAAAAAAGGAAGTGAGAAGCAATATGAAGAAATTACAGGTTTTTATCATTCGTTAACTATCAAGAATATAAAGGTTTTGAATGAATAATTAAATCGAAGAAAAAAGAAGTAGAAAGGAAAAAGAAATTAATTCCCTCAATACAGACCAAAATCCTCACCTCGGAGAAAGAAACGGAGACTCTTCTGAGTCGGTGTTAAAAAAATTGAAAAAATTGTTGACTGCTAAATTTTAGGACAAACCTACAGATAAGCGATAACCAATTACAAGTTAAGAAGTAGAAAATTTGAAAAAACTGATGGTTGAAATTGGTAGTACGCTCCCCAGAAAAACGAAGGAAAAAAAATAATGTCTGCGATTTTATGAAAAACAAAGTCATAAAATATTTTTAATGACGTTACAGTTACAGTTTTCAACAATGAATAATAAGTTTTCTGATATCGGATTTTCAGAATGGAAAAAAAAAGTTGATTTAAAAAAAGGCACCTGTGACTTTAAAGTTTTTATTTTTAAAAAAATTGATACCTGTTTATTATTATCGGTTTTTTCCGGAAACAAAATTTGTTTTAAAATAAATATAACTGTTCATAGTTAGTCTTTGTTAGTGAAATTAGTGTGAGTTGAAATTAAGACTACAATTTTATGCTCTCTTGTTGTTAGAATCCTAAAAGTCACAACATGAAATAAAAATATTAATTAGACGTACAAAATTACATCAGATACCAGAACTTAAATGTTTAAATAGTCTTTATAAGTCTTGCTTCTGAACTATTACTTGTATCGTCTTAAAACTGGTTCACTTCGATTCAACGTAAATTTCCCCGAAAAAATATCTAACTTGTCTAGCTGATAATTAAATAGTTAAATTTGTTTAGATAACAATGCCCAAATAACAATTTAGATACTTAAATAAGTACAATTACATAATTGTACTTTTTGACCCTATAACTTCTTCAACCTTCTACAACCATTATAACTTCTGATGAAATAGTTCTATCTCGAGGTTGGTCTCATTCGATTTAACGTAAAAAAAACTAACCCTAATTGCGTCGTTCAGATGCAAAACCGGTCATCTCAAATACATAAAATATTTAGTGAAAGCAGCGCGCGTGTAGTTAGGGAATAACTTCTTCAACCTTCTTTAAACCTTTATAACTTCTGATGAAATAGTTCTATCTCGAGGTTGGTCTCATTCGATTTAACGTAAAAAACTAACCCTAATTGCGTCGTTCAGATGCAAAACCGGTCATCTCCAATACATAAAATATTTAGTGAAAGCAGCGCGCGTGTAGTTAGGGAATTATTAAATTTTTTATTTATTTGGATTTAGCGAGTTTTGCTGCTCACTTCGGAGTTGGGTCAATTTTACTATAAACTAAAGCAACAAAAAAAAGAGGGCTTTTTTTAGAAAAATCATTACCCAATATTTTTTTTCGAAGATAACTTTATTAATAGTTGTATTAAATCATTAAAAACAATGGCTATAATCTCCCCTGTACTTTTTTTTTGGCAATTGAAAATACGTATCACAATTCCTTTAAATTAACATTGCTACTAGTTTAGCCGAAAAGCAACGTGAATAAAGCACAAATCAGGTACAGAAATGGACATATTATAAGTTTCGGCTCTCTAGACAAGAACCTTCCTCAGTGTCTTAACACCAAATGACGTTAGAAATGTAAAGAAATTGATTTAACCAATAAGGACAAAGGACCAAGTTTGAACAAGACAGAAGGGTGATTAAGAAACAAGTGTCAGGAGGTTTGGCGGGATATTTAAAAATATGGAGTGATTATTAGAGATCCATAAGTAAAAAGTAGTGTTGAATTATTTTATCAGAAAAAAACTCAAACTTATGATTAAAATTCCATCTATGTAATGCGATGGAAGATCTTTTGATATCCTGTTACTTTGACATATCTTTCGTGTTTCTTATGTCGAAGTTTAAGGGTAAGCTTACTTTAAATTTATACATATCTTTAGAGCCTTGGTGGCTCAAGAGATAGAGCATTCCTTTTCTAATGAAGTAAACCGGTTTCGAATCCACGCGAAGGCTGATCGATACGAATTCCGCTCCCGGCTTACATCGGCCACATTGCTGGTGCAAAATATCTTCAGGGGTAAATTGATTAAGGGTTAGAGTCCCTTTGCCGTCAGGCTAACCGTGTGAGGTTTTAGTGGTTTTCCTCACCGTGTAACGAAAATGCGGGTCAGTTCCATCAAAAAGTCCACCACGAAGGCATATTTCTTTCAATAGTTGATCCAGGATTTCCCTTGACTTCTGGATTACGTTCAAAATTACAAGGCTATGGAGTTGAACATTGGTAGTCATAAACCAAAAATTGGGTTAGCTGTTCAACAACCGTTATAAAATAAAATATACATACCTTCAGTAAGGCGTTACTGAGTTTTTGAAATGAAAAGTTTACATATATATCTTTAAAGTAAATATATTTTTAAAAATGAAATTAACGTTTAACTAAATTATTTTTCTTATCAAAGAAGTAATTTAGAAATATTGTAAATACGTTGTTTAAATGTTTCTACTTGGGTGTGTAAAAGAATCTTTTTGCTTTAAAGTTGAGACTTTATTTATCAGTGTCTAAGAAGATAAAAATAACTTTTCCGAACGAAAAGAAAGTAGCACTTTAAAAACAAATCCTACTGATTTACTTATATTACTCTTTGAAAAAATTGTAAATGTAATGATAAATAAAGAAGATGAACTGAATAGGTCGGAAAAATTAGCATAAAAAATTACAAAAATGAAATAAAATTAATATAAAATATTTATATGCTAACTTAAAACAAGCGTTAAATGTATAAAAATGTGGCTATGGTTAAAAATTAATATGAGAATTTATATACCAGAATTGAACATATCAGAAAAAAAGGTGATGCAAAAGCTGAACATTGAGAGGCAAAATGAATAATGCGGAAAAAATAAATAAATACAAAAAAATGAATGTTTATCCTGTGTTGTCAAAAAGTATTTTTAAACCATATTTCAAGTTAGATAATTCCAAAAATAATAAATATTTTGAATTATATTAGGAAATCTAAATTTAGTGATTGAAGAAACGTTTCTGTTTGAACAGAAATTGTTTGAATTTTCTTTAATACGAATTTAAATATACAAGTAATTGAAATAATTTTGAATTAAAATAATTGAATGTCAGCGAATAATGTCACAAAATTATGTCAAAAATTATTTTTTAAATTTTAATATCCGAAAAGTTCTTTTGTTACAGTCATGCAAATTTTACAACACGTAATTAATTAGAATAACATATACTCGAATTAGAAAAAAGTGTTTTTTTTCCTTCTAAATTGGCTTATTTTGAATGCCAAATGAATTGTTCACTGAAATAAGCACAAAAGAGTTGCGTGACTTGCCCATCCTGTAAAATGACAAATGGCACTCTTCGCAAAAAGGCATTAAATTTTGCCCATTATGGTTGAAGGTTCAGCAACAGTGAAACTAGAAATATGTACTGACATCTTCAATTTAGTAAAAGAATTTGAAGTGAAATTGAATGCAGTTCACACGTTTTATTGCTACTTTTGATTTGACATTATCTTTGTTACTGTTGCTATTTCGTTTTTAATATGAATTATTAAAAACTACCCCTTGAAACCTTCTTTTATATTTATTTTGACGAAATATTTCGGTGTCTTTTTTGAACGCTTGCGCTTTTTACCTGAATCATGTTAATTATTTTATTCATTATATTTATTTATAAAGAAGATAAGATGTGGTGGCGGAGAAATAAGTATGTTTTTATAATTTTACACAGATATCACATATTTTAAATATATTCCTTTTACGCAAAGTAATAAAATAAAAAGATTTGATAAGAAAAGTTTCAAATATTCTCATGCTATGAATACCCTGAGGAAAAAATTCTGGAAAAATTATCGTACTGTATGGTAATGACATTTCTGGTAAAAAAAAAACAATTCTGGTGAATAAAATTAAAATATACAGTTTTTAAACCATTTATTTGATAATTATTCCATTCAAATGGCTGCGTTTTTTTTTCTTCGGAAATTCTAGTTTTCTAAATTATAGTCCTTATTACTTTACATTTAGTAAAAAATACAAAACTAAGAACAAAACTTAACCGAATAAATAGTTTTAAAACCACGGTGTAAGGTATTATGATACAATTACCAAATTTTACCACATTTACCAAATTTTATCGCATGTTGTAAAACCATATTTCCTTGTTAATTTTACCAAAATTATTACTAAAGCGCATTGGTAAAAATCACCGAGTTTTTTAGTGTTCCCATAGAGCCAGAAACACGGTAAATTTTACTATTTTCTAGTAGTTTTGGCTATATTTTTAAACTTAGTGTATATTTGTGTTATGTTATTATGTAAGGTTTTCTATAATGCTCGTTTGTAAAAGAAATGAGAATGCTAAAAACAAAAAAACATTTTAAAATTTGACGTGTAATAAGTTTTAATGCTATTTTCATTTGATGATTAATTATAAAATTGCGCACATGTGCTATTTTTTTGAAATCAAATAATAAACATTTATAATGCCTATAATGATTGCTCAAACCGTAACAGGCTGTAATGATCATTTAATAATGTGAGCGAGTGAGATTAATTATGTAGAAGTTAGGCTTAATTTGTTGTTAAATTAATAGATCTGAAGCAATAAAATTTTACGATATTTATACATTAAAATTAAAACTCATAGAAATTATTACGTTGAAGTGAAAGCTAATTTTGATGGGCACAAAAGTATTTTCATTTCTGAAAAATAATTCGAGTGATGCTGCTCAAATTTTGGGGTTGTTTGAAATAATGTAAATATTTGTATACAGTAAAAATTTGTGTGTATTCAAATCAAACTTATG
>NC_092206.1:57238346-57278577 GCF_043381705.1 Parasteatoda tepidariorum | reverse complement strand
TTTCTCCTATTCTGTGTACCGAACTCTTTTTGTCTTTCAAATGCTGCTGTTGTCGTGTATGTGTGTGTGTGTGTGTGTGTGTAATATATGTTGCATGTGTTATATATATGTAATATATGTTGCATGTGTTATCTATATGTGTATGTTATTATGTAAGGTTTTCTATAACGTTCTTTTGCAAAAGAAATGAGAATGCTAAAAACAAAAACAGAAAAATATTTTAAAATTTGAGGTATAAAAAGTTTTAATGCTTTTTTCATTTGATGATTAATTATAAAATTGCACACAAGTGCTATTTTTTTGAAATCAAATAATAAACATTTATAATGATATGAAACTGCCAATAATGATTACTGAAACCGTAACAGGCTGTAATGATCATTTAATAATGTGAGCGAGAGAGATTAATTATGTAGAAGTTAGGCTTAATTTGTTGTTAAATTAATAGATCTTAAGCAATAAAATTTTACGATATTTATACATTAAAATTAAAACTCATAGAAACTATTACGTTAAAGTGAAAGCTAATTTTGATGGGCATAAAAGTATTTTCATTTCTGAAAAATAATTCGAGTGATGCTGCTCAAATTTTGGGGTTCACCATTTTAAAATGTGCTGTTTGAAATAATGTAAATATTTGTATATAGTAAAAATTTGTGTGTATTCAAATTTGTAAATCAGTTCATAATTTAAATAGATAGCAAAAAAATAATAAAGAATTTTTTAAAATAAATTATATTCTGTTAGAAATTTTTTTTAGACTAAACAGTATTGCGAATTCGTATTTGTTTTTTTTTTATTCCTTTAAACAGTTGCTTAGATAAGGTGAAATACGGAAAATGTGAAATGTACATTAAGAGAACCAAGCATTCGTCCGCTCATCTAACTAAATTATTGGAACAATATTTTCAATATTACGGCATTAAGGCTAACCCCTTCCCTATTTTAAATAAGAAAATTCCGATTCTGGTTATAGTTAAGGCTGTTCCTTTAAATCATTAAAGAAATGCTTATCGTTTATCTACACACAATCTTAAATCACACAAGGTTGAAAAAAAGAAGTAAATGGGTTAAAATACATTTCAATTCAGTATGTAAAAGAAAGGTTAAGTTGAGAAAAAAAAATTATTTCATTATTTAGAATTCATTACATCGATATCAAGCCATTTTTTGTTGCTAACACTAGCTCTTACTCTGAAAATAAATTACTCCAGGGATGAATAATAAAAGAAGCGACTGTTTTGAAATAAACAAGAGTAAAAAAAAATATTTAAGAGGAATCAATTTTTTAGAAAAAGTGACTGTTTTTTCAATTGACCTTTTTTCAACCAAATTCTAATTCTCAAATGATTTAGTTTGAACAATCTGAATTCTAAGTTTTTGCTTTTGTTATAGCTAAACATGTTTTTCCTCATTATATCAAAACGGCATTGTGAACTTTTTATTCCAATTATATATATTGATATTGTATTTATTATATACTAAAAGAGTTGAAGAAGTAAAATAAGAAAACGAATTATGATTATGAAAATGTTTTCTATAAAANACAATCTGAATTCTAAGTTTTTGCTTTTGTTTATAGCTAAAAAAACTATGTTTTTCTTCATTATATCAAAACGAAATTGTGAACTTTTTATTTCCGTGATGTGCAATGATATATATATATTGATATTGTATTTATTATATACTAAAAGAGTTGAAGAAGTAAAATAAGAAAACGAATTATGATTATGAAAATGTTTTCTATAAAAAATAATTTATTTTAGTGATAGAATTAAGTCATCAATAGTGAGGAAAATTGAGGTTCACTTCAAGAAACGTGAAATTTTGTGACACATGCTACACATTTTGTGACGTAAATTTTGTTAATTACGCGGTATGTGGAAAGGAAAAAGGGAAAAAGAATCACTTGGAATAATCATTTTGATCTAATGATCGGATTTTCATTAGCACTCAATCTTAATGGGTCATGGGGGTGACCTTAAATATGCTTATTAATTTGTACGGTCTACATTTTAAGCTACAAAATCAGACACAAAAAATTATTTCACTTAACATACTTTTTTGTTGTAGCTGGATTTGGATTCTTTACCCATAAATTGCAGGAGGTAGCTGCAATCTGGGAAATATAGTTTCAAATAGTTTGATCAGGAAAGCGGTCAAAACTTAGGACAGTTAATTTTAATTTTAAGAGAATTTAAAAAATTTTGCACACAATCATGAAATATTTCTATTTAAAAATATTTCCATGCAAATTTTTCTTTTTACAATTATTTATAATTTTTTATTATTTTATTTAATAGCTGAAAAGAAATTTGAATTGTAAGGTATTAAGTCATTTTAAGGTATTAAGTCATTCATCACTTTTTATGTCATTTTAAAGAAGAAAATTTTACAGGGCATGAAACAAAATTTGGCGAAATTGATCTCATAGTATTATTATTATAATTTATACTTATAGTATAATTTATAGGACTAAAGATAGGATTTTTTTCGTAGTGTTTTCATACGTTAATAATATAATTACGACTTACTAGCATAACTTATACGACTAAATATACTATTTTTTGAAGTGTTTTCATACTTTAATAATATAATTATGCCTACCAAAAATTTTAGATCTGTTAATTATATATCAATTAATTAAGGTATTGTCAACACGATTTTTTTCGAATGTTAATGTCGCAAAGTGCTTGTCACTAAATGTAAGCTTGAAAGCAACTTTGATATAAACTTAAGTTTAATGTTTTACATAAGTGCAATATTTTTTCCACTTAGTTGCAATTTTGGCTTTTTATACATAAATGGGTAAGATTCTGCTTAAATTTAAAGTTCTTAAAGATGCCAATTTGTAGAAAATAATGTAACCAATTATTACAAATGAATTAGTTTTAATTTTTTTGAGAATAATAGATTTAAAATATTTTATTAGATTAGTTAAGTTATGCAATGTATTGCTGGTCTAAAACCTCTAAGACGTAGCAGATTAAAATGTAAATGAATAGTTTTAAAATCTTGAAATATTAAATCAGGATATTAGAGGGGCATGGAATGTTATATATAGTACTTGTAAGTTCAATAAACCACAAGAATTAATTTTTAAGCACTATTTTAATCAGGCTAAAAGGAAAAATACACTCAATAAATAAATAATAAATAAACAAATTTCTAATGCAAGATAAGTCTTTTGACATCTTTTTCATGACATCTCATTTATCATACCTAGTTTCTTCGCTACTAAGCATTAATAAAAAAAGATGCTGCATAATTTCAAGAGATGATTTGTAAGTAAGCATTAATTATATTTTAATTGCAAGATCTTTGAGAATTCAAAAGTGCATATTCGTAAATTCTATTAAATATATAATTATTATTTTTCTGCTATTCTTTTGCAGTACCTATTTTACATTCAACAAATAAAATTGTATAAATAATTATGCATAGTGTGAAAAAGTGTTAAATGGCAAAAACTCCGGAATCAATCATGCTGCCATGAATTCAACGATACTAAACCAAAGTTTTCGTATCAAACGTAACTACAACCTGTCTGAATTTGAAAAAAAAAAAAAAGAGCGAGAGAGAGAGAGATAAAGATCAATAGGGTACTTAGGGATTGTGAAAACCGTTTGTATCTGATGAAAATTAACCTTGGTTTAAGATAATTATTAATTATCAACAACATAATAATAACGTATAAATATAAATGTATGTTTCATAATTTAATTAAATTCGATTCGAATTCAATTAAATTCCATTTCTTTTGTTAGCTGTCTTTTCGATAATTAAACTTGGTAATGTATTTATAAACGAAACATTTTGAAATGATGAAATGGTATTTTTAGAAACAGCATTCATTAGATTTATAGTTAAAAAATCATTAAAAGTAGCAAGAGAGCCCTGGTGGCTCAAGGGATAGAGCACTCGCCACCAACTGAGGTGACCTAGGTTCGAATCACAACGTTGGCTGGTCGACCCGAATTCTGATCCCGGCTAGCTCTAAACACAGGACTGACATAAAACATTCTCAGTGGTAGAAGGATGATGGGTTAGAATTCCCTTGTCCTCGGGCTAACACTGGGAGTTTTTCGTTTTGTTCCTCTCTGTGTAAAGCTAACTCACATTTCGTAAGTCCTCCACGAAGGCTAGTCTGCTTCAATACTTGAACCACGAGTTCCCTTGTCTTCTGGATTGGATTCAATATTACAAGGCTACGGAATTGAACCGTGATAGTCGTAAATTTAAAATTGGGTCTGCTGTTAAAAGCTGCTTATGAAACTAACAGGAACAAATTATAAAAATTGTATAGATTTTTACCAGTTAGAAAATAGCTGATTTTCATTTAAATACTTGCATGCATTTTAAATGAGGTAGTTTCGGCATAATATAAATTTTTTAAAATATCTATAAATTTAAAAGCTACTTTAAAATTTTGAAATAATTCGAAATAGCGAGTAGAAGAGTTTATAAGTTAGTATACTATCATATTGATTTAACGAAAAATTCACCATTTTCTTTCACTCACAAATTCACGATTTGTCAGTAGGAATCCTTTCGATTTTATCTCAATAAATACATAATCCTTTCTTTATCAAAATTCAAACTGCTCTTTTTTCACGAACCTTATTCGAAATGTAAAATGAATTTTCTGTTCTTCATAATTTATTCATAGTTACTTCTGTTTAGATCCTGTAAGGATTTGCTTGGGAAAGAAAAAAACTGGTTTTCATAGTAAATCTCTCAACAGGGTATTCTGGAAAATGGGTTGGTTATAAGAAATGAGAAGAGTTTCTTATTATTTAAAAGCTTTCTGAAAGCTAACAAAATTGATGCTTCAAAAACAGATTGAATCACAGTGGAGATAAATTTGGCGGAACAAGAACAATAAGACATTGGCAAATTTGGAGCAGAGGATAAACTGAGACGAAAAAATACAAAATGTAAAAAAGGTTTTCAAACTACAACAAAAATATAGTGAATATTAGATGTACGTTTAAATTTTACGAACATATTGTCATCGAAATTTTGAATTGCAAAACTAAACAAATAAAGAAAAATTAGTGCGTGGATTCCCCCCGCGCGAAAGAAGTTAAACTTCGCAACCTGCGACGCTAATTGTAGAAGAATCAGCAGTCGTAGAAGGATCACTAGTTCTATTCAACGACTCTTTTTCCTGCTCCGCTCGCTTCCGTGCTCTGTAATCACGGTAATATTGTGCATTTTTCCCTCGTCGACGTCTTGAACCAGTGGAAGGGCTTGTGGTTGCCTCATCGTCTCGCCCTGGAAAATGTATTTGTATTAATAATGTATGTGAATGCGTCATAATGTAATTTCAGAAGAGAAAACCTAACAATCAATTGATATTCACAAGAGACGTACCTTGACATAACCTTAAATCCGTCGCATTGTCCGTGGGATTGTTTTCACTCATTTTTTACAATTGTTATCCACTAAATTTGAAAATAAAAAATACTACCCTATTAAATTATATGTGTATCAAAACAAACTAAAAAAATATTTATAGAAAAACAATACTTTTATTATTTTTATTATTTTTATGCTAGTGAGAACCAAAACAATATGGAAATAAAAGGGAAAACTGGATCCTACCACGTGATTTCCCGGCCAATAAAAATGTAGCGTTAAACGTTTAACGCAACCTTGTTGGAAGTCGCATACGAAGTATAACTTCAATAACACAAAAGAGAGGACGAAATCATGTTTGGAAACTATAACTGATTTTGATAGATGCTTTTGGATGCTGAGTGGAGGAAAAAATGGTTCAAAAAAAAATTTCTGCCAAATATAATTTTTTCATAAATTGAAAACTTTGATTTCCGTAGCCACCAATCCATTATATTTCAATCTG
This sequence comes from Parasteatoda tepidariorum, assembly GCF_043381705.1. Classification (NCBI taxonomy): domain Eukaryota; kingdom Metazoa; phylum Arthropoda; class Arachnida; order Araneae; family Theridiidae; genus Parasteatoda; species Parasteatoda tepidariorum. The sequence continues at coordinate 57,272,711 of NC_092206.1, read as the reverse complement.
CTGAAGAAAGTTATACCATTCAGTATTGTAAGTTATCACTACTTTCTAAAGCTAGAAACTTCATAAGCTAGCCTGGGACGAGAAAAATTTAGAACGTTTTAAGAAATAATGTGTAAAAATACATTTCTTTTCTTTATGGATAGTTTTCCTTAATTCATAAATGCAACAAAAGATAGCCATGAAGTTGCGACCCTCGGATAAGAGACATTCTGAAAAAAAATCCGTCAAGTACCGTTTTTTCAAAAATTGAAAACTCTGACTTTCGTAGTCACCAATCCATGGTATTACAATCTATTGAAGACGGGTATAATCATTCAGTACTGTAAGTAATCTCTATTGTACAAAGCTGGAAATTTTCTTGGGAAGAGAAACAAACAAAAAAAAAAAAATTTAAAAATAATGGGTAAAAAAAAATTTCTGATAGAAATTTTTTTCTTTCAAAATTCCTCTTATTGGAGGGAAGTAGCTTTATACATATCTCTTAATGCATTTGTTTTTATCCCTCTGAATTGAGTAAAACCAATTTCAAAAATCAATAGAGTTATTTATAAGGTATTTAATTCTAATATAATAAGATAAGACGATTATTAGACGTTGAAGAAGGTATTTATGCTAATAACGTCCTAAGTACATTTTTAATTTGTATTACTTGTTTAATCCTACATCACTGTGTTGTCTCAATAAGTGTAATACATAATAAATATAATATGTGATAAATGCAATACTGTAATACATGATAAATATATTAATAAATAATGCTTAGAACAAGGAATAAATTTAATAGAAAATTTAATTCAATGAAAAATTTAGAAACAATATTTGTTTAATGTCAAACTGATATAGGGGAGAGTCGGGTAGCCCCGCACACTTAAGGAGTATTGCTTATATTTCTGTATAATATTGAGTAATAATCAATATTTTTGTATGTTTCTATTGTTTTATCATCTAATTAAATAATGCAAGAAGAATAAACCATAAAAAGAATAGTTTAATTTAAAAAAATCGAAATTTAATAAAACATGTTTTTTCAGCTCTTTTCAAAATGTGTCGGGTAGCCCCGCCCAGTTACAAAAATTATGTTTTTTGATTGTTTTTTCAGGTGTAAATGAAAATGACCAATGTATTGACAATGTAGGTAAACCTCGTTTATCATTTTTACACAAAATTATTTTATTTATTACATATTTATATACTTTTAGTGAATTCTATCATTTAATAACAACCGTATTNCATTCGCAGTTTTGAAATATTGTCTTAACAAAATTTGTTTCTCAAGGTTTCTTCTATTTGTAAAATTTTTATCTGATATGTCTTGTTATTATTTTAAATGCAATATTATTTCTTAAAACAAAAAGCATAATTTTATTTCTTTGTTTAGTTTAGCTTGATACATGTTTTTCACGATGTGCTTTTAACTTAAAAACAAAGCTAAGCATTAAATTGTTTTAATTTGAAAAAAAAATTATTTTAGTTACTTAAAATCACATAATTAATATTTAACAAGCAGAAATAACAGTTTAATTAAATTAGAATATGTGTTATTAAAATCTTTATTTATTTAGGTTATTCATTTTTATTTAATTTAAATTCTAATCATAGTTATTTAAAAAGTTATAATTAACTCTTGACAAGCATAAGTAACAATTTTATGAAACTAGTAAGAATATAACTCTTAAGCAACTTTATTAAGATTATATATTTTTATTAAAACATTTATTCTATATTTAATAAATCATACATTATATTAATGTATACATTTTAAATCGTGCAGTATTCTAAACCATGAATTATAAATTAAATAATACCTCATACTTGCCTTGAAAATTAGCTCCTATGGAACAATTAACTTGTATGTTTATTTTTTCTTCCAAAAACTCACATAGTGGTAGTTATATACATAGTGGCTTACATACCCACGTAATTACTCACATAGCGGCTAATTATGTTTATAGATGTCTTAATAGTTTTCTTTTTCGAAAATTCTTCCAAAATTAATTGTTATTTTACTATCACTTTGTAAAATCTTGCTTAAGCTATCGTACAAGTTGGCAGGTATGTAATTGGCAATTTGTTATAACTTTACAGCACCAAACACAAGCGTTACCGGCAGAAAAGAAATGGCGGACATATTGTTGCACCTCATTATGTTGTACCCCTGATTTATATATATATATATATATATCGGAAACAATACCTTACTAGCTTGCATAAAAGAATAAAAGATATTTAATCCTCCCCTCTCCAAATCAGCTCTTTTTCCCTTGAAAAATACATAATAAAAAATTTGAAAAAACTTAATTCGTGTGAATTACGAAACTGAAAAATAATTGCTTAATGGCGAGAATAATTTCGGTTCGTATGATTTTATAAAATAAAAATAAGAAATTTTTAGTGATGGCTAAAATCTCCACGAAAAAGAGTTATCAACAAAAACTTTTCACTGTTCCAAACATGTTCAATACAATTAAATAGTTATGACACTTACAAAAAAATATATAAATTGCTTTGCCAACATTCATATTTAAATAAGAAAGCAACGAAATTTTGATTTGTATAGTTCCTGAATGTAAAATAAATTCTGTTTGCTAATAATCATCAAAAAAAATTTTAAGTAGTGACATGAAATTTTTCAGTGCTAAGAAAAAATATTGCTTGTACTGTATAAAATATAATTATGGCCTGTTTATATTAAATCTTAATATGGACAAAAAGTCAAATGTTTTAATTGTTTAAAATGCTTGTTTGATTCTTTAAAAATATAGGGAAAAAATAGCTAAACTAAGATTAAGCTCATGATGGGTATTCACAAATATTACATGAAAAATTTCGAAAACTGAATTTTTTGTGGTAATTCTGACCGCATACGGAGGAAGCCTCCCCATCAGAAACCTTAAAACAGTGATTTTTCCCTCGTACCTATTCCAGGCATACGGAGAGAGTCATGATTTGATTTTGCCTCCTTTTTATTTAATACAAATGCTTTATCTAATGCATCAGTTTTTTTCCTGGTACATCAATAAAATTATATTTATAATCATCAATAAAATTATATTTATAACCATTGTTGAATAGCCTGCCAAATTCTGAGTTTATAACTACCAATATTTAACTCCGCAGCCTTATTATTTTGAACCCAACCAAGAAGACAAGGGAACATCTAGATCAAGCATTGGGACAAACTAGCCTTCGTAGAGGACTTTTTGATGGAACTAATCCTCATGAGCGTTACATTGAGAGGAAGGATACGAAAAACTTCCCATGGTAAACTTGGCCGCAAGGGAATTCTATCCGATGATCCTTTTACCACTGAGAAAATTTTAAGCCAACTCTGTTGTTGGTGCGAGCTGATAGCGGAACTCTTATCAACCAGCCAATTCTAGAATACGAACCTGAGTCTGGGAGGCAAATGCTCAATCTCTTGAATCACTGAGATTTGTTAAGAAAAATTGTAGATAATTTCTGGGTTTGTGTCAGTTCAGAGATATAAATTGCTCTGGTTTTCTTAAGGATAAGCGAGGATGTTTCCAGTCCAGCAAAATGCAAGAGTTATAAAAACAAAATATCTTAATTATAATAATATGTGAATTGAAATTAGAAGCCATTACAGCTTTAAACTTTCATTCTTGCTCTTTATTAAGTATTTAATACACTTAATCCGAAAAATCTCTTAAAGAATTTTAGCATATTTCTCAACATCATTTCCTTAATTATTAACAAAACATTCGCATTGTATTGATAACAAAAACTTATTATCTCTCACATCCATCTTCTAAAAATAAAAAAAGAGCTCTACTTTTAGCATATAAATCGTTCTACTCTTTTAAATCGTTAATTTTAAATTTAAAGACTTCCAACTAATTCTATAGTTTAACTCATAAAACGTAATCATGTTACGAAAATCAATAAAGCAAACATCATAAAATACATTTTTATAACGGCCGTAATCATTTTTACAGCATCTATGAGATATTTTCCAGAGATCAATTTCTCAATTTTGAACATCGTAAGATAATGCTGACAGCCTTCGTAATGGAAACTATTTTGCCGCCTTTTTTATCTTCTATATAAGATTTTAAACACGGTCACACAACAGAACCAACTTGTTTTATAAATATATGTTGTTTAATAGAATGGAGGCTTACGTTTTATATTTTCGGAGAAAAAAATAATATTGAAAAGTTTCTAAGGATTCAATGTCACGTAAATAACAAACATAACGAAGAAGTCACCAATTCTATGCACAGATTTAAGTTGCTTAAAATAATTATGAATTATTTTGTTCCATTTTATTGAGTTGTTCTTAAGCAAGTGTCGTTCCTTTGAACAATTATTCAAGTACAGATAATCAAATAATGTTAAAAAGATTTCCTGACGCTATATTTAACAAAGGACTAAATATCACTTTTACTTATTTTAAATACTGGACTTGTACTCATGCTTTTATAATTTAGAAAAATATTTCGGTAGCTTATATATTATTATGCAGAAATTATTACTATTATTATCATTTTTCGAATCATGCAAAAATGAATTCATAAAAAAAATATATTTATCTCCTTGTGACTTGCCATAATTGAATCAGTTTTAATAAAATATTTTAATAATAATAATCAGTTTTAATAAAATATTTATCTATAGCATTAGCTTTATTTTATTTTCTAATCGGTGTCGAACATTTGACCCAATCCTGAGCTTGCGGCTATAAAAGACATACACCGAACCCTAGTAATTTTGAACCCAACTCAGAAGACATGGGAACTCCAATATCAAGCATTGGGACTAACTAGCCTTCAATTAGGACTTTTTTTTATGTTACTAACCAGTATTTTCATAACTTGGAGAGGAAAACTACGAAAACTTCCCACTGTTAGCTCGACGGTAAGGGGATTCTAACCCAGGATCCATCTACCACTAAGGATATTTTACGTCCGCACTCAAGTCTGAGAGAGACGGGAGCCGAATTCGTATAAACTAGTCGCAGCTGGAGCTCGAACCTAGGCACCCCATTGGCTGCGAGAGCTCTATCCCTTGTGCCATCACGGCTCACAGTGTTAACTATACCAGGTGCAAGTATTACATAGAAGAAAAATTTAAAAATATCAAAAAATATTAATAATAATAAAATCTAGGAAAACTAGCATCACTCTTTATTAATTTTATAGCAAAATATCAATTATAAATGTGACAAAATAACTGTTATAATAGTAAATTTGGCATAGAAATATATATCGCTAATTCATTTTTTTTTTTCATTTTCAACTAGTAGAAACGCTGAATAAGTAAGTTGGCTAATGCGTAAAGCAAGTTAATCGAATTACGTACAGTCATATTAATACATCAGTTATACAATTATATCTAAAAAATATATATATTTGGGTCAATAATGCAACTGAAATTGCAATAGTTAAAAAATGAAAGAAACAAAAAATACAAATTTAAAAATAAATCAGTTTTATCAAATTCTTTAGAGATGATAGAAATTGAGAATCGGATTTCCGCTAACAATTGTTGTTTATTAATAAAGACGAAATAATTTGCTTACAATTGTTTGACATTAAAAGGGAACTTTTAAATTTTAAAAGCTTAGTTTAAATCTACGGTTGTTAAGGACTTGAAAAACATATTAATTAGAAATACACCTGGAATCCCTTGATTTGTTTTATATAAGAGAACTAGTCATTGAACGGTACACAATCTATGCCACATATTAGAAGACTTTTTAATATTTTTATACGACTCCACACCCCTCCTGGATGAACATATTTTAAAAACGACTTTTAACTAAAAATTATGTTGTGTAAAATATTTAAAGTATTGATCTCGATAGTTTAAAAAGATTTGGATAATTTCAAGGATTCTGAAAATTTAAAATTAAATTTAATTAATTATATTATTTTTGATGGCGGTCAGATATTTCGTGCGTAGGACAAAGTTTAAAAGAAACGACGGAAATTCTTGCTATGTTTCTAACCAATAGATAATTTAGTTAAATTTTTGGATTATGGGTAAGAATTCACATGGTTAAACCATACTTTTACGTTTTAAGCTGCAAAGGTTATTTTCAGTGTTGACTGTAGCTTCATTTTTAAATAAATAAATAAGTAAAACCAAGCTCTCGTTAAAGAGTACGTTATATCATGGGAGAAAGTAGTAAACATAGGTTACACCATGAAGTTTCAAATGATTTTTAAAAAAATTCATAATATGAAAATGCAAATAAATTAGATCAGTATTACGCAGTGGTGAAACTATCCTGGAAAAATTCGCTTGCATTTTAATATATTGGCAATTGCTTTTCATTATTTGAAACTTCATGGCTTATTCAAGGTTCACCTTAAAAGGTTTTCTCGATATTTTGATTTTTAAATTATGTAGGTGGAAAATAATTTGCCATGAAAGGTTTCTTCTGCTGTACACATTCCTCTCAAAACATTCTTTTTTCGATTTGCTATTTATTTCCTCCTTGTTCATCCTTCACCCTTATCGGTGGACTTTTCCTGCTTTTTATCTTAAAGCCTGATGACGGGAAGCTCGTCCCTTGTCCAGGAATAACTTTTGTATGATGAAAGATAGAAGAAAAAACCAATTGAGGCTTAAATTCCCAGAAATGCTTCTTTTAAATAATACATTATACATATTTTGCGCTCTTGAGTTAACTATTGTTTTGACACGATACTTTTTGTGGCTAAAGCTTCGGTGGGCTCTTTTGAACCGTTTTTTAAGAAAAATTATTTCATTTTTTTAATAAAATTATTTTTAACTTTGAATATTTTTACTAAATACCAACAACGAAGTATTTTTTCCCTTTATTCTGATTGCAGGGGTATTTAAATAAATGCTTTTAAAATCTGGTTTACTTAACCAAAATGTTTCAGTAACAATGTACTAAACAATTTAATTATTTTTACACTGTACTGTTTTTTTTTTTCGTTGCATTATTTGCACTTTAGGCGAGATTACATCGCATTAATTGTTAAAGGTCTGCTTCATTTTCAAAATCTCCATTACATATTTATAGGCATTGCACTCATGAAAATATAAAGAAGTACATTTCGTTCACCAGTTTCATAAATTGGAGTTTCAGATCAGGTTCACCACATCCATCTCAATCAGATGACCCAAATAAAATCTTCTCTGATTAAGACAAAAGTGCAATATCCGACTCACGTCATACCTGCTAAAAAAAAGAAAAAAGATGAAGGAAAGAAAAACAAAATGGCGACAGGAATTAAGGAATGGATGACTGGGAGACCACATTCAACCTCCGTCTCACGTACAAACTTTGACCGAGTATTATTGACACGAACTTGATGCAGAAAGAAGGGGAAAACAGTAAGGGGTGGGCAAAGAATATGTATTTCCAACCCCCATCACTTCCAGAAGCTTCTGGAACACCAACAAAGACCCTTACATCTTTTAAAACAGAAGTCTTAGTGAACAAGATAATCGTCAAATTTATCTTGAAACAAGGCAATGACAGGAATGAGATGTTGGGAAGGGGGTAAGGCCGAAGGTTTAATAATGTCTTTAAGCTCTACGACGTGATCATTAGAGTTTTGACTAGCTGTTATAATCTTTGGCGAAAAAGAGTTCCACGATATATATATTTCTTCTCGCTTGCTTTCTTCTTTTGTTCTAATTTTGGGTTTTGTAAGTGTGGTTCTGAATTATACAAAAGTTGGGAAAGAAACTTTTCGGGAATGGAAGTAGATTGGCGTTAAGTTTCAGTGAGTTATATTATCTTGGATCTTAACTTTTATCAATCCTATTTGAATTAACTCTCACCAGTGTTGAAGAACATTTGCAGAGGTTACATGCTTACGCTTCACAAGAGATGCAATTAAAAACGTGATTTGGAATTGGTAACTGGAATACACTGTTAGAAATTTCTCGGAAAAAATTTATCAACTGTCAAAAAAACAATTTATTTAATTGTAATGTTACTATGTTTAAACAAGACAGTCATATAACCGTAAATAAGATGGTATTCAAACTGCTAACTGTGAGAAAAATCACTTATTAACTGTTTTATCCAATACAGTCAAACAACCAGAATTTTATAGCACCAACTAGGTCCACTTAATGAAGCCACTTAGTTCTTTGCAATTGGTTGTATATCATATCCGAGATGACTAATCTGTCAATCTCATGACCGACAGAACGGGGGTTCGAGTTGCAGCGTTGATACCACAATATTTCATCCATTCCCTTTAATACATGAAAAGTTTCCAGTGGCTTGCACTCCGCAGTTTGTGACCTTGGACAATTAGAATACCATACTCTCATTCTCACATAGATTATATCACCATAATGCTGCTTAATACAAAAAAACAACAATTACTTTCTATCTGTTACGATAGGTGAAACAACTATGTAGGCTAATTAAACCATATTCCATGGTTCATAAGATAAAACACAACACAATCACCACATAACTCCAATGCAATTACATAATAATTACGAAGCCAAGCTCCAATGTTCGGTTAAATGTCTCTTTTACGGTTTTGACACCATGCTAGTAGTAAAGGGTTAAAAAGTAGTAAAGGGAATTTTGTATTCATGGTTCTTTAACCATACTAATTGTAAAAGGATTCAAAGGTAAATAATTTTCTTTACCGTAAACTTTACGGCTAATTTTATAGACAGACTGCTGGTGTTTATTTCAACATAATTTTGAAATGAAAATTCTAACAGTGTATCAAATATGTCCCTTGTTAAAGTTTCGTACCATTTCAATATTCCATTCCTTATAACTCGTGGAGCATCTATTTAAAGTGCTAAAATATTTTGATGTTTACTTATTTTGAAAGATATATCCAAACAATAATGTAAATATCAGTATTCTCTAACCCTTTATTCATTAGATTCTGTAATTTTAACTATCAAGAATGAGAGCTATGTTTTTATTTCATTTCTGAAATTCTTTACAATGATGATTATTAATGAATCTAAAATTTAGTTTTGCATATTCAACACTTTTTAGTATTTCATAATTAAATAAATAGTAAAATTCACATATTTCCCAAACTATTCTGAAATACTGATCACTTTACAATTTAATTTTAAGAACAAATGACTTTGTTCTTAAAATTAAATTGTTTATTTCTGATGCAACTAATAATTGTGATGTTTTTTTAGTAAGCAAATATTATCGTTTTTAATAAAGAGTACGAGAAATTTGATTTTAATTTTAATCAACATTTAAGATATAGTATGACAATAGAAAAGTACCTTTACTTACTAATGTCTTTAGGTAAGGACCAATGCAGTAAAAATTAATTAAAATGCTTTTGAATATTAAGAGTATTTATAAAGAAACCCTAATTTTATAGTAAATTTAATTACAAAATTTCATTTTAAACCTTCCCCTCAGCACAAATGATAACTATAAACAATTGAAATTCTCATGACAGTTTTAAAATGTGGCCTATGAACATGTGTACTGTATTTAAAACGTAAGGAAAAAAAAAATTTCCGCGATCACTCCTTAAATTCTTTACTTCATCTAAAGATGTATGATAAATATTTTAATTAGTTCTTTAATATATTTTCAAGAGCAATTGTGTTGTTAAATTTCGGGATGTTATTTATATATATATACAGGGTGGTCCTAAAATATATGTCAAAAATGTAAAGGTAGGTAGAGGGGACATAAATAAGCATATTTCGGAAAGGAATGTGTGTGCGGTAATGGCAAATTAAAGCACTAGCTTGTAAAGCAGTATGAATCAGAGGAAACTGAAAAGCCAAGTAAAGACAAAAGAAAATAAAAATTTATCAACAGAGGTGCTCGAAAGAGCAGCCACCAACATCGACACAAGATTCACAGCGACGGCGCATGGATCGGCGTACATTAGAAAAGACGTTAGGCATGTCGAGCAAATGTAAAGCAGCAACGGACAAGCGGGTAACAACATCTTCTTGATGGGACTCTCGTACACCAGGCTTTTAATATGACCCCAAAAGAAAAAATCCAAGCAGGTTAAATCAGGAGAACGCGGTGGCCAGGTAACTGGACCACCCCGTCCTATCCAATGCTGAACGTAGACAGCGTCCAGGTGATTTCTGACGCTCCCTGTACATCCTCTGAGCAGCAAATTCGTTTCCTTGCGCAGGTTAAATCAGGAGAACGCGGTGGCTTTAGGTAACTGGACCACCTCGTCCTATCCAATGCTGAACGTAGACAGCGTCCAGGTGATTTCTGACGCTCCATGTACATCCTCTGAGCAGCAAATTCGTTTCCTTATACATGAAATGCACGTCGGCCAGCTCCACATTAGTGAAACGATGCATGCTGTTTGAGATCCGTGCGGGAATCCAGCTAGCAAGCGCTTTTATAAGCCGCAGTCATCAGCGCTCCCTACCAGCTCAAGGCGGCATTACCGCACATACAATCCTATAAGAAATATGCTTATTTAAGTCCCCTCTACCAACCTTTACATTATTGACATATATTTTAGGACCACCCTGCATATATATATATTTATATATATACATGTATATAATGAATGCAGGTTATTCTTTTAAAATTCTGAGATGAAATAAACTTATGTTTATCTTAACGGCATATTACTATTTTTTTAATGAAAATTGTTTTGTTTCATATTCAGTTAGAATTTATTGAGAATAAAGTAGATAGATAGATAGAACTTACTGAGTACTATGCGTATAATGTAGAATTCTAGTAAGAAATTAAACAATTTGTCCTAAAGGTTATTGCCCTTTAATGTTAAAGAATGGAAAAATTATGCAATAATATTTCCTATAAAAATTTGGCAAAATAAGCCTTCAAATTACGTAGAGTTGGAAAATTATTTTTGCATAATAATATGTTCGCCAAATAGTGTTTGAATAAGCATTTTTTTTTATTCAAAATAATTCTTTAGAGTTTCAAAAAGAAACCTTTTTTTTAAAAAATGATTCTATAACTAACGGATATCTTGACTGGTTGACTTTCAAACTTTTCTCTTAAAATAAATTTAAGCACACCCGAAACATTTTGGGAAACAAACCACTCAGTCGGAATGCAACGTATATTCCTCTATTTCTTATAATTCTATAGATACAAAATTTGTTTTTTCCTTAATATTAGGTATCACTTGCTTTAAAATTATTAATTCAATTAGTGGGGAACTAAAAGAAAAATTCCAATAATTCTACAATTAATGTAGTGTTAATATATTTTACGGGAAAAAAATAATAAAACCACAAAACCAAAAATGCCCAAATATAATGCTGCCAACTAAATAAAATAAAAAGTGGAAAGAACAAATGGATATTTCGTCGACTCTCTTCTTCTCAACACTCTGAATCGTTAACAAAGACTTCTTTGATGTATAGCTACAGTAGGTTCTCCATTACATCGCCGAAAGTGCTGCAAAAACTGACCACTTATGAACCCCTAGCCCCTTACGTGAGGACATTAACTATTCTGATGGACTCCTGACCCCGTAATGACATTGCTCGGAGTTATGTTGATTTTCCTATTGAGTTCTTTTTTTCTTTTCAGCGTCGCAACCAGGCGAAAATGGGTTAATATTAGATGTGGATGCTTCTTCGTTTATAATTTACGATACACTTGGACCGATGCTAGGGTATAAGGGTGTTGTGATGAACGTGCCCTTCATGGACTTACCCTTTCCTTCTTATTGTACAGAAACCATTGTTCTGACTATAAAAATTCCCCTTAATCAATTTGCACATTTTTAATTAGTTTATATTTATCAATTAACTCGCTTATTTTGATACCAGTGAATATTACTTAATTATTTTATTGTCATTTAACATTTTTGCCGTCGAATATAAAATTAAAAAACATTTGCATTCATATATTTTAAGAAATAAGTTTAACTTTAAATTTTGAAAAACTTAAAAATAATTTGCGCTACGAAAAGTGTCTTTGTAGACTTACTTTGAGTGTGGTAAACTTGTTATTTAAGATGATTTGATATATTCAATTCACATTCAATGTGTTTTGAAATGTTTACAGTACTTTTTGAGTGATGGTAAAATAGTATATCCATTTCTATCTGTTTTTAAAACATTACACCAATTTGTAATAGATAATGGTAATTTTTTTTCATCGCTTTAATCAACCTTCTGTAATATAGAAAAATATAAAATTAGTTTTGTGATTTGTAAAACGTTTAACTTAAAAACAAAAGAAGAGTAATATTGTGAACAAACTGCTTGAAAACTAAGTACATTGTATTGTAAAAAATTTATATATTTTTAACAAAATTTTAAATATTTCAAAATTAAAATTTTAAATTTAATGTCCAGCTTAGTTTTCTAAAACACAATTAACATTCTTTGCAAACTTATCATTGACTTGTAATAAACGTAATAATTATATTTGATATTTAAGTCAGTTGCTTCGTTAAATTCAATTAAAAAAATTTCAAAAAGTGTCAGAAATATAACCATTTTAAATCTGTAACACATACTATCGTAAGAATTTTTATTGAACAATTTTTATTAAGCAATTTTCATTAAGAAATATTCCAATTGAAAGTAGAAAAAAAAACTAAAAGATATTCTACACAATATTTAATAGTCTAAATTTAACTTTAAAAAAGCTTATGAAAATCTCACTCATAAATTCGATTTTCACACTCTTGCCTTTCATATCCTGAATTTAACAGTTTCATATTTTTTCTCAACAGCGAGTTCGAAATCTTTACAAATATATATCGAAAAATGTCTGGTCGAAGTTTTATTCCTTGTAATGGTCAGCGAAGTCAGCGAAATAGTACCTTTTTGAAACTTATTGCTTCATGGAAAATTATTTGACTTCAAATTTTATTCATATTCAGTTTAAAAAATTTTTTATAAATATTTTTATTCAAATTAAATTATACAATGCTTTGGGGAAATCACAATAATTTCAATTAATTAAAACTTAATACACAAATCTATCACAGAAAAACAGTTAAAAATATTTTTAGTAGCTATTCTAAATGTCATTTGGAGACTGCATTATTTTGATGCCCAACAAAATTATGTTTGATTTTCCAGTTTTATTAACATTTCAATATCAAAATTATTTTTTAAAAGCTACTATAACTGTTCTGACGTGCATCTTAGTTTAGAAATGATCTGAATTACTTTTTTCTAATTCATTAAATAGTTCCATTGATAGCAGTCGAAATCCTTGTTCATATTTATAATAATTTATTCTATTGAATATGATTATAATTCAATTATAATTTTGTAGATAATAAGCATAACTCATCAATTATTTATTTAGATAATGATAATTTACAAGTAAATTCGCGTACTCTTCAAACACAAAAACACCTGACCCACATCCCACACGAAAATACCTTATAAAAAAGCTGCTAAAATTTTATTCATTTAATTATATTATCAATTTTAATATACCATTAACGTGTTTCACAAATAATTGATCCTGTTTAAATTTAAAAATACTCTCTTTCTACTGAGGAGAACCTTTATAATAACTATAAATGTCAGTGTCTTTTGTCATGTTACTGTCTTTTGGTATATGTTACTGTCTTTTTACATATATATATAAACTCAAGTCATAATAATATTATTTTTACTATAACTACTGAATATTATTTCTACTATACCCGTTGCTTGATATCACTATTCAACTTTTGAAGAGACTTTTGCAACTCTTTTCGGATCGATCCTCGATCCGTTCTTACGTCTCTCGCTCAGCAAATATTACGGCGCAGTTGTCAAGAACATTATTGTCGCCAAGGTTTCAACAATTTGCTCGAACGTAGACTAAAACTTTCAGGTATTGCAACAGTAGTGCGACTATATAGTTATGTACCCCAAGTCATTTCTCTGAATATAATGTGTTTTTTTTTTTTTTTTTTTTTTTTTTTTTTTTTTNTTTTTTTTTTTTTTTTTTTTGACAGAAAATACAACAAACAAAATACTTAATGCGTAAACTAAAATAATATAAAACACTAATATTCACTGTTTCTCTTTTGTGCTCATAATCTATTTAATTAAAATATTAATATAATTTTTAAGTAATTAAAATTAAAAGAGAAGGAATTTTATTTTGTTATGAAATTTAAATGTTATTAAAAATGTAAACTGCTCAAGCCCTTGGCGGGCTTATCAAATGAAAAAATATAGCCCTATTCGTTTTTTGTTAAAAAAAGAACTAAATTTAAATCAAGAAATACTATCTAGATTAAAAATAATATCATGCTGATGTTTGCCACTTACAAATAACACTGGGTAGTTATCGGCAATTGGGTATAATATGAAAAAAACACAACTACTTCGATTTAGTAGGAACAACATATGACGCAATGCTAAACGAATGGAATTTAGTTGTTATTTATTTAGTTATTGTTATTAGTAGTTGTTGTTATTTGTTTTAGTTGTTGTTGTTTATTTAGTTGTATTTAGTTTCAATAACTTTTCTTTATAATGCAATAAAATCTGACGAGCAGCTATTTAAACGAACACTTCGTTTGTTTATTTGTGGCTTGAAGTTAGGCTCGCAGAAAATGCCGTTCATGGGTTAAATTTAGTAGGAGCAACACAACCTGTGACGTAGGCTATATTATACCCAATTAAAACTTAGTTATGTTAATTTGTGAATAAATGATTCGATGCCCAGAGTAGGCACTTGCTAATAAATCTCACGCACTTTTTTTTCCATTTTGAATTCTATAATGGTTTGTAAATTACCCAGTTTCATACAAAAACAAAGTTGTTCATAATAGCGGCCATATAAACTTAAAATACTATATAAATAAAATTGCTAAAATAAGTTTCTTTAGTATTTCATACATTTAGCCACGATTTCCCTTTATTTGAAACAATAGCCAATTATTATTTATTTAAGATTCAGAAATCATATTTCGAGACCATTGCTACATAGAAACTACTTATACAGAAATCATCAATATTCTTACGTTACTTATAGTAGATATTTATCTAGAATTCCGAAAGTGCAAACTATAAATTTTATTCAAAATACTTAGTTTTATAATAGAATGCTCAATTTTTTCTTTTATTTGTCAACGCACTTCATTTCAATTGATTCCAAACAATAACCTTATAGTATACATTTCAATTGTGATAGACCTGTTTTCTCTGCCATGTAATTATCGTGGCAGGGTAACTACTTATACAATAGTCATCCGTCTTCAATATATCTACGTTACTTAATGGGGACATGTATCTTGAATTTTGTGAAATAAAAATCTTATATCATAATCAAAAAGTATAATTTTACTACAAAATGTTTATTTCCCCCCACCCCTTCCTTTTGCCGCTGCAGCTAGTCATTCTTAACATTAACCTAATGGTATCCGTTTGAAATGCGGTAAACGTGGTTTCTCTGCCTTGTAACTATCGTTGCAGGGTAACTACTTATACAGAAATCTTCTATCAAGAATATCGTAAAGACCATTTATCTTGAATTTTGTAACATAAATATTATACGGTATTTTCGAAATGAATAATTTTACGATAAAATTTTTATTTTTTTCTCTTTGATTCTTGCGATCTTTTTTTTCTTACAAACACTATACTAATTGTATTTATTTAAGTTTCTGTAAACACATTTTCACGGCTACGCAACTTCCTTAGTAAGAAAACTAGTTTTACAGTATTCCACACTTAAAAATTTAGATACGTATCTTAAATTTCGTGACGTAAAAAATGAAAATAAAATTCGAAATGTAAACTCTGGTGATTTAAATGCATTTTTTTTTCCTTTCAAATAAACCGTTTTGTTACTGCTTTAAGCGGAACATAACTATTTTGAAATGTATTCCATTAAATAATTAAATTTTCTTTGCTCTGTAACTGTTATTGCAGAGAAACTACTTGTACAAGCGTCGTATCTCGTTAATATCTGTTCGCTTTGATTTATGGAACATAACTATTTTAATTTGCATTCGATTCAATTCTGACTCGCTAAGTATAGGAAGTAACCGCAATCTGAGAAACATGATCCTACAGACAAACATCCGTTTGGACCCCTTAAAGCCAATTTTTCTTTTTACAAATTTGGATACATCTCGAAAACTTTTTAAGCGAATTGAAAAGTTTTTTCATGATTTTGTTTAACCAAACATAATTACATGCAAAAAATATTTTTGAGCAATTTATTATTTTCATTATTTTATTAAATGATAGCCGTAAAATTTTTAAACTTCATTTAAATAAAATGTAATTTCATACGGCAAATTACAACATTTAAAGGAGTAGCTCTTGAGAAATCAAACTTTTAATATCTGACTTTTTAAAATTCGAATAGTCAATTTATTTTGTTTATTTTTTTAACGCACTGCGCTTTATTTTTTCCTGGTAATTAATAATTAATAAAAAAAATAATGGGGTAAAAGAGAAATATCAAATTTTTTAGATGAATTACTATTCCTTTTTATTATTAATTCAGTGTATTGTCCTCCTTTATTGGGAGATATTACAAGTATCCGTACTAAAATATGAGCAACACTTTTTTTAAAAAAAAATGCATTTTAAACAAAATCAGTCATAAAACGACTGTTTATTCTCCATTTCTTTAACATTTTCAATTTCTACTTGAAAAGCGATGATGTCGTTGGGCATTTATATTCTATCGGTATAAAATGAAAATAATGGCTTGAAAGAAGAATATCGAAATTTTTTAGAGTAGATACAATTCCTTTTTCTTAATTAAATGAGTAACATTTTCCTCTTCTACTCAGGAATAATACTGGTACTTTACTTTTTACAGGTATCCGAACTAAAATATAAACAATACTCATTAACAATTTGAATAAAATCAATAAAAACGCAACTATTTATTTTTTTAAAACTTTTTTAACTTCTATTTAGAAAGCGATAATATTGTTAAGCAATTTTTATGCTATCGTTATAAAAGAAAATTTATGTGGTAAAAGAAATTTTGAAATATCGATGAAATACCATTCTTTTTTTTTAATTAAATATGTATGTTGTCCTCTTTAATTGGAGAAAAAGATTGGTACTTTTTACTGGTATCCATACTAAAATTTAAACACTCCTTTTTTTAAAGAAAATATATACATTTTTAACAAAATCAGTAATAAAACGACTACTTACTCTTCTTTTTTTTTTTTAACTTTTTCAACTTCTATTTGGAAAGCGATGATATCGTTAAGCATTTTTTTATGCTATCGTGTGTAATCGTAAATAACC
Source organism: Parasteatoda tepidariorum (assembly GCF_043381705.1). Lineage (NCBI taxonomy): Eukaryota > Metazoa > Arthropoda > Arachnida > Araneae > Theridiidae > Parasteatoda > Parasteatoda tepidariorum. Next base: position 57,255,545 of record NC_092206.1, on the reverse strand, counting down.
TATTTATCACCTAAAAAAACCCAAGTGATGATATATGTCTGAATCGTGAGGCCAATCCATTTTAACTTTATTAGTACTTTATACTCCCGCAGGATAGAAGGAAAAGAAGCCTGTATGAGCCATTCTGCATTTCTCGATGAATTCACAACGCAGACGATTTTTATTTTTATTTCTTAAATTTATCTTTTGCGCCAAACCATTAGAAATTCACCATCTGAAGAAAAAAAATTGTTTTTGTTTCAAGTAAAAGGAGAGTTGTAAGAACTGAAAACAAAAGACGATTTTAAATTTCGTCTGACCTCAACAGAAAACTAAGAGATAGAGATAAACTGAAGTGAAAAGAGAAAGGGGGAATAAAACACCCATTCTTCTTTTTTCCCTCCCCATTTTATCTAGATGTAGCAAATATGAGATGTATATAACTATCATGAGGATCCTTTTCCCCCTTCCCCCTTACGTACAGGCGGTATCGCAAAAAAATACTTCACCATTTTATTTTCATCTTTTTTCTATTCACTATATATTACAGATACTATTATTATTATTTTCTTTTTGGCGCTTTTTCCACTTATTCTACGAGATGGCCACGCTCAATATTTCATGCCATTCACGGTATTCCATTTCTTCAGAAGCAGTTTCTATTTGCCAAAGAGGATTCCTTTGGGGATATAGACGCCAACATTGCCTCTTCGCCAAGAATATTGTGTTACCATCTTAGTTCGCTCGAAGAGAAAATTTGGCCATCTAAAAATATAAAAAAAAGATATGTCTTATAGAAGAATACATGCGGTTTTTGTGGCCCCCAGCCTACCTAAAAGCAAATTTGGGGGGATGGTAGTATTAGGATCTATGAGCGATACCGGTCATGAAATATCGCGCTTCTTAATGGAATTATATCAGCTTCCTTTTTACAACTGTTTCTATTTCAAAGGTGATGATAAACCTATTATATGAGATGGGATAAAATATGATGTTTTCCTAAAACTAGACCTTAAATGTGTGAAAAGACAAATAGAAGACTATTTCTTGCACCAAATAATTTTCCGTTATTAATGAATATGCGATGCTTTCGTCAATCCTTACAACAACGCAGTTAATAAAACATTTTTAACAAATGGAAAGAGTCACCTAAGTTAAATCCTAAAAGCATTTTTATTTCGATGTTGATGAAAAACAATTTCATAACATTTCATTTAACACTAGAAAGACTGAAACTTAGTATAGACCTATATTGTCCAAGAGCAGTCAAAATTACTGGATTGTGAAAGAATAACTAATGTGTAAAGAAATTTGTTTCAAATTAATTAATATTTTTTTATTATTTACAGTTATATAACAAGTTATTAGTAAATATTAACAATAAAAAAAATTATATGTTGCACAAAAAGTCACTAAGCTCTAAGATACATTATTGTTTTTCTAATTGAAATTAAAAAGCAGGCAATATAGTTTTTATAATTAATTAGTTATTACTAATTTTAACAAATATGCGTTGCTTTATATTGATCTATCCTGAAATGAAAGGAATTATAACTTTTTCAGGAAATTCTATTTGAAAAATAACTTTCCTATATAAATATTTCATCCAGTGATTAACAATTTCTGATAATTAATATAATTAACTTTTTGCGTTTCAGTTGTTTTCAACGTAATGTAAATACTTTTTTAAAAAAAAGACACTTTAAAGTAAGTAACATATTAAAATTATGTCCTCTGCTTAAAAAGGAAAGTTGGTTTCCAAATTGAAATGCTAGTTTCCCAAATTAGCCTCCAATTTATTTAAGTAAATAAGGAGAGTATTTGGGATAGAAATAGATATATTTTATATGCTACGTACGCGAAACATTTTGTTAGATAAAAGACTGTCAAATCAAATTCTTTATTTTATATATATATATATATATATTTATTAGGGGGATATTTTGTCAGCATAGAAATGCACATAATATTCCTTATTATGCTTAAATAAATGTTTTATCACACGCGAGAAACGAGTCCTGACCTTATATTTTTGTTTTAGTCAGAATTAATTTGCATAAAAATAGAACTGTATGCTTAAAGAAATTAAANCCTCATCAAAATTATTTATTACTCATAGCAAATCGTTTAATCTTTCCTTATATGGAAGTGAAAGATCTTAAAATAACTTCTCTTTTGAAATATAAATCTAATTATTATTCATTGGCATGTTTTTAGCCTTGAAGTCCCAAAATAGAATTTCTACCCTTATCCTTTACCAAAGATATTTTATGAAAACGAATGAAGTTTTAATGCTTTTATTAATAGAAGTAGTTAATATTTATATTACATATATATATATAGTCCATTTTTTAAAAAGCAACAGCTCCAAAAATGCCAGGTCCTCAGACAACAAAATGATGACCACATTTTCAAAACCTTTAGGAAAGCATTTTATTAAAAAATAAAACGATTTTCATCTGGTATATAGATTGTTTCTGCAATGCTATCTAATGAAAATTCATGATGCTTGTCAAGTAGCTCTTTCCATGAAATCGTCTGATATAAAAATGTCACTTTTTGAAAAATTTGAATTAACACTACATTGACAAACCTTTCAATAAGATAATCTTCATCATAATATTATTTAATTATTATATGATATTGAGTTATTATATGATTAACTTTTTTTTAGACAAAAAATAATTTTTCTCTTCATTGAAAGAGTACAAACGATATTTTAGTATTAGCTGAAAGAATTTTTCTGTTGAACACCTGTATAAGATTTAACATTCTGCACCGAACTCACAGTCTAAAGGAACAGCGCCGATCTCTTTTAACAAGTGCGTTCTGAATTATGAAGCAGCCATTCTAGTAAATGAGATAGTGGAGGCGCATCTCTTTGTTCCTCTTCTTGAACGATTTTTTGTTCTTTTGTAACTGTACTCACTTCTGCGTTCATAATTGCCAACTCTCTCTAATTGCTCTCTATAATCAGCTCGATTGAATCATGGCTTCCCGCTCTCTCCCCTTTTTTATTTCTTCCTCTTGTTTAGCTATTCAGTGTTGTCATCTTTAGGCCAAGGTTAATGCTTCTGATTTGTAAAAAAAAATTTATCTTGTGAATTGTAGTGTTTATATAGCGATAAAAGCCCTAATAGTGAAGATCATATCTTTAAAAATAATTCTGACAAAGCTTTAACGTTATTGATATGTGTTAAAGTCAAGTTATAGAAACGTAGGAAATGGAAAAAATATAATAACCAATATTAAATAAATAATCCCAAGAAACTGAAGAAGGAAGATATTTTTTATTTTTGATATATATTCTAAGATCAGATTTTCAAGACTTGTCAAAAATGGAAAAATGAAAATGAGAAGCAAAACTAGAAAAACTACAATAGCCGAGCGGGCAAAAAGATGAAAAACAGAACAAGAAATGTAGCCACTAAATGTTGTCGTGTCACTACTGTCGTTAACAAGGGAAACCCTTTTTAACGACATTAGTACCTCACTATCTGTCCGTATCTGTCCACTATCTGTAACGCGTGGAAATGCATTTTACCCTGATTCACCCCTTTCAGCCACTTTGGTTTTCCTGTTCTGTTTTACATCTTCTTTTTTTTTCTTGCTCGGCTAATATAGTTTTTCTAGTTCTTTTTTTCACCCTTATTTTTCTATTTTCCGTAGGCGAATTTAGGCTTCGTATTTCAGAACAATTTTGTTTATCATCCAATAGTGTTATAGAGCATAAATTTTTTTCAAGGGAAAAACAATTTAATATTAAGAAAATTAAAACAAGAATATATTGAAATTGAAGTTGAGAAAAACTTGAGATAATTATACATGTATTTATTTGTTTGTTTGTTCATTTATTTATTATTATTATTCATTTTTAACAGTTAGCAAAATGTGTATCGATATGTCTAATATAAATTTTTCATTGTACCTTATAACTGTATCAAGGAAATTAAAACAATATATAATAAGTCTTTAAACTATTCAATGCTCCTTCAAAACAATTTGCAATTTTGTACAATTCAACATTACGAATTGAATACAAAAACAAATGAACACACACCTTTGCATTTAAAATCTATAAATCATGAAATTATTAAAAAGATTTAAAATTTAGAAATAAACCGATCAGAACTTATTAAAAATTTGCTTTGAGATAAATGAGGTTTAAATTAATGTAAACATGAATTTAATTTTATTTTTCAGCAGAAGGACATCCTTCCATGCCTACATTTGCAGGACCTGTTTCAAGTTTGACGGTTGCTAAAGGAAGGGATGCCACAATGAAATGTGTAGTTGATCATTTAGGGGATTATAGGGTAATCCGTATACTTTTATTTAAACTATTTTCCTTTCTTTTCTTAATTATTTAGACATAGTTAATAAAAATAAAGAGAAAACATGGAAAATAATATAATAAAGATTAATGGAAAAAGAAGAAGAAAAATTATTAAAATGAATTGTTTTTAAAAATATTTGTAAGTAAAATTTATTTAAAGAAATATTAAAAAGATGTAGTTGATCATTTAGGGCATTATAGGGTAATCCATATACTTTTATTTAAGCTATTTTGCTTTCTTTTTTTTAATTATTTAGACATAGTTAATAAAAATTAGACTAATTAATAAAAATAAAGAGAAAACATGGAAAATAATATAATAAAGATTAATGGAAAAAGAAGAAGAAAAATTATTAAAATGAATTGTTTTTAAAAATATTTTTAAGTAAAATTTATTTAAAAAAATATTAAAAAGATGTAGTTGATCATTTAGGGGATTATAGGTTAATCCGTATACTTTTATTTAAACTATTTTCTTTTCTTTTTTTTTTAATTATTTAGACACTAAAAAAAAATTCTCTAGTTAATACAAACATAGAAAAAACAAGAAGTTCATAATAGGGAAACGTCCTTAGTTACATGACGTATGATGACATTTACTGATTCCTGTACAATTTTTACTCTAATTATGTGATATAACTCTTCTAGAAGTTTGTAGGCAACATTTATATGACCCCCTGTTATGCATAACGTATTTAAACTTGCACATTTTGACGAAAAATGGATTAAAAATGTTGTTAAAAATTGTAGCTTGAAGATAGAAACCAATTGGAGATTTGAAATCCTGCAACGTGAAAATACCCGAGATCCGTCACAAAAAATATCATGCAACAAAAAACAGACAAAAATTTATTCCATATTGTAATTTGTTGACAAAAATTTGGTTAAAAAATATTTCTCATATATATTTTCTTTTTAAATGAATTTATCAATTTAAAATAGCTGGCTATAATAATTGCTAACTTATGTTACAAATTGACTGTACAGTATCTTAATTTTTTAAAAGCTACATTTTAAGATTAAATTAATAGTTATTGAAATCTTTTCATTGTTTTCTTTCTTTCTATGTATTAAAAGAAACCTCTTGTCTAGTAGGTAGCTTGGGTTCACGTGGACAAGCAAACTTTACTTACAATTCACACTCATGTCATCACTAGGAACAAACGCGTTTCCGTCTCTCACTACAATTTCAGAACATGGCTGTTACATTTGAAAAGCGTGGAGCCCGAAGATAGTGGATACTATATGTGCCAAGTCAATACTCAACCAATGATTAGTCAAGTTGGATACTTAGAAATAGTTGGTAAGAAGAACAACTGTATGCAATATTTATTAATTTATGAATTATTCATTTTTTAATTTTGCTTAGGGTAATGGGATATTACAACTTTAAAGAAATGAAGTGGTTATGTTTCACCATGTGATTTAAATCAGATTTGAGTGACGTCACGCGTGGTTGTCGAACCTGATTGGCTTCTTAATCGACAAATGCTAATATTTACCTATGATTGCGTCATATGCAGGTACACAATTAGGAATAAGATGGGCGTAATTAACAAGTTTCGAAAAATTTCATGAATTTAACATTAAAAAAAAAACAGTGAGCCTGACTAAATGGTGCAGTTTACAGGGAGCATAAAAATGATTAATAAAAATGTACTGTCTGAATAACTTTTGGTCAAACGATCGGATTTTCACTCAATAAAATTCAATATTAATGGTCCGAAGGCTTACCTTTAAATACACTAATTGGTGCAAATGGAATCGCGAAGGCTCAGTGGATAGAGCATTCACCTCCCAATGAGGTGACGATCCCAGCGATAGCTGGTTGATATGAATTTTGCTCCTAGTTCGCACCGATTACAGTGATGACGTAAAATATCCTCAGTGGTAGACGGATCATGGATTAGAATTCCCTTTTTCTCTGGAATAACAGTAGGAAGGTTTGTGGTTTTCCTCTCTATGCTACTCAAATGAGGGTTGGTTCCATCAAAAAGTTTTCCACGAAGACCAGTTTGACAGAATGCTCGATCGAGAAGTTCCCTTATCTTCTGGGTTAGGTTCAAAATTATAAGGCTACGGAGTTGAACATTGATATTGATAGAACTGATGACATTGATAGTAACTCAGAATTGGGTCGGCTGTCAACGTTGGTTATAAAATAAAATTAGCGTAAATGATTTTAGATTACAAATTCGGATATCAAAACGTACTTTCACCGAAAAAGCATACCTTTTCTTCGGGGATTTTCGATTCTTTGGATTAATATGATACCAATAATTTGATCAGGAAAGCGAAACCACTTAATGTTAATTTTACTTTTTGCATATTTCGCCGCATCTCGAAAACTTTTAATGCGAATCGAAAATTTTTTGCACACAACTATAAAATTTGTTAATTCAATGATAAAAATTAATTCATGCAAAAATAATAATAATAATAATATTTAATAATTATTTACTATTTTTTAATATTTTATTTAATAATAGTCGAAATATTTTTAAATTGCAAAGTATACAATTTTTTCTGGCCATTTTACAAAATTTTAAATAAAAAAATTTAAAAATTCAATAATCAAGCTTTTTACAGCTCATGTCTAAATCTAAGACAGCAGATTTGATAACTTAAAATTGCATAAATATGTAGAGAAATTTCGTTTCACTTTACGACATCTACCAAATTTTATCGTTTTTGATGTTATAAGTTCCGCTTAACCGAACAAAATTAAACAATACACTATATTTCACACCCAAAACAGCAATAGCTTCTTTTAATATTTATTTGTAAAAAAATAAAGCGATATTAGACCGTTAAGGGAAGTCATATTACAAACGTATATCAAGATCATTACAAATATTTATAATGTGTACTAATTCGAAAACTTTGATTTTGATAAATGCTAATGATTATCTTTAATTATTTATACGCACTTTCTGGAACAGATAGTGGAATGTCACTCGAAACCAAAGCTTATTTTTTTAAACACTTGTGTTAATTAACTTCGCGTAAATGAAAACCAATAATTTAAAAAAATTTTGCCTGTTAAAATTCTGTCATAGAAATTTATAAAATTCAAAATTTAACTTTTATTAAAAATATTTAACGAGGTATCATTAAATTTTTATGAAATACACAGGCATATTTAAGATAATTTTCTTGACAACAAAAAGAAAAACATGTATTTTGTATTAAGATTTTATTAAGGTATTAAAAATTTGTCAATTGTTTTTGGAAGAAAAATCAATTAATTGATAATAAATAATTTATTTCAAAGCGCTAGAAAATCATAATGCATACTAATTGATATAAAAATTTAATAGTTTAAAATTTACTATTACAGGAAGCCGATATTATCAATGGATAGATTCTCAATCATTTACTCAAAAAATCATATTCTTATGTTTATTTTAAAATTGAGAATAAGATAGAAACAAATGCCCAAACTGCACCAATTATTAATAAAATTATCAACAAATGCCCAAACTGCACCAATTATCAATGTTAACATTTACAGGTAAATTATGGAATACTCCGGCATTTTTTTCTTGATATGTTATTTTTTTATAATTCAGGGCATTGCATATCTGCTTTGTTTCCATTTTTCAGTACCTCCTGAATTTGTAAATGAAGTTATCAATAGAAACATATCAGTTGCAGAAAACGCCAATATTACTCTATCCTGTAGAGCTACCGGAAATCCCATACCAAAGATAAAGTGGAGGAGAGAAGACGGACAACCTATCATTATTGGGCAGCAAAAAAGTACACACTATTCGTATGATCTAGTACTTGAACATCAAAATTTATATAATGTATAATATAATTGTTGAACATCAAAAATAAATATAATCGATTTAATGGCATCACAAGTTATCCTTTACAAGTCACTACCTTTCCCCTATTTTTTAAGTGACACATACCATACAAATTACCTGAATTTCCCCCTGGTAATTCCTGAATATCAAAAATAACTATAGTAGATTTAATGGCATCACAAGTTACTTACCCTTTTACCATTCTTTAAGTGACACATACCTTATAAGTTACCTGAATTTCCCCCTGATAACAGCTCGATACACAGAAATTACTTATTGTCTACATAGAAATTTTGGTTATTTTCCCAAAAAAGCTCGGTTCAATAATTTTAAAAATATGTCTGATTATTATGCTTCAAATCTATACATTAAAAGCAAAAAGTTGACTACACAGCATGATTGCCCAATGAGCTTCAAAAAGAGCTTCTTAAACTTAACAGAAATCGCTTAAGGTAGATCACTGGTCTCTCCACCCTCAAGAGACACCTTTACATTATGGGTATCGCACCCGACCTTTTTTGTCATCTCGAGGAGGAAACTTCAAGACATATTTGTGAGTGTAAAGTTTATTCTGTTCAAAGATTTGACAGAATAGACTGGGATAAAATTGTGTTAAGGCCTGAGAATTACAGGATTTTCCTGTCAGGTGCTTGCTGAACCTTGTTTCAGCTATTATCGTGATCTAGGGTTTGGGTACAATAAACCTCTGGTCAATGCGCCTTGCTCCTCGGAGCTGCTTAACCTTTAAGTCTAATAATCAACGATTAAAATATCTTAACTTTTCTTCATGTACTTTTTATGCATCAGAACCATGTTTTTATATTAAAAATTACTCAAATATTAAAATCATATTATCTTTAAAAGTAACTGATATCGAAATACCATTTTAAGCCTAAATTATTTATTGGAGATTAAGCAAATTATCTTTTTAGTAATACTTTTTGGGTAATACCTTTGAACATTAAAAATACATTATCATAACGTGTTTATATTAAAAATGACACAAATCTTAAAATCATATTATCCTCTGCAACTGGCATTGAAAGTACCTTTTTAAACCTAATCTAAAAAACATAGATTAAGTAAATTATGCTTTTATTAATGCTTAATGGATAATACTTTTAAACATCAAAAGCGGATTTTTATAACATGTTTATAGTAAAAATGACTTAAATCTTAGAATAATTTTTTCCTCAAAAATAACTTATATCGAAATACCATTTAAAGCCTAATCTTGTTATCATTGACAAAGTAAATTCGGCATTTTTTCACATTTTCAAGCATTAATAACTATCTAATAAACATTTTAGAAGTTTTTTTAGCACTTTGACGCGGATGGAGCAAAGGTGTTCCTTCTAAATATTTTTTCTCCAACTATCTAATTACATGCAAAAATATATTTATGTATTTTTTAAATAATAAAAACAGTTTAATAGATACTTAAAAAATCTGTTAGATTATTAGAATTATATTTGTACAAAAATATAAAATCCAAAAAAGTAGTCTGAAAAAAGAAATTTTCATTCATATTCAAAGATTTAGCAATAATTGATATTGTAAATTAAAGAAACTTCAATGATGAATAATGGTTTCTCTTAGATCTAAATAATTGCAAATTTGAAAAACTATTGTTTGGAAATGAGTTGTGTTTGGAAGATTTTACCTTTAGCACAGAAAAAGAAACCGTTGTTTCATGCAGTATTTCATAACCATAAATTATTAAAATGCTAAATGTAATATTTTTCACTTATTTTGATCTAAATTAAAACAGAATAATGAAAAAGTAGGAAAAATATGTTCCATAAAAATTCTACGTCAAAGGTTGAATTGAATGCTTTAGATCTTATGCATTTTAGACAAAATTTCAATTAATAGATCAAAAGATATTTCATCTTTCTCCAAACTTCCTTTCTTGACACACATTTATTTATTTAGTACTTAATGACCAAAGTTTTTAAATTAACTATTTGCTATTAATTTAAGATAATTTCCTACTTTTAGTGGATCTATTTGATGGAGAGGAATTAATTCTACGCAAAGTATCTCGTCAAAGTATGGGAGCGTATTTGTGCATAGCATCCAATGGTGTACCACCGGCCATAAGTCGACGAATGCACATTGATATAACCTGTAAGTTTTATCAACTTCTTATGAACAAAAATCTAAAATTATAGCGAGACAAGTCATGCATACTTATTTAAGAAATTTTCAGTTCCTCCCATGATCTGGATCCCAAACCAGCTTGTTGGCGCAGCTGAAGGCAATCCTATTGCACTGGAATGCAATACTGAAGCGCACCCCGCTGCCACTAATTTTTGGGTGAGGAATGACCACGTCGTTGGTGCGTCCAGTGAAAAATATGAAACCTATCAGATTGTAAATGGATATAAAGTTCACATGAAGATAGTGGTAAAGAATCTAAATAAAGATGATTTTGGTGTATACAGATGTGTATCGAAAAATGCTTTAGGAGAAACGGCTGGATCCGTTAATTTGTACAGTAAGCATTGCCATATCTATTCTTCTTCGTCTCATAAAAAAAATTAAAGAAATAATAAAATCTAGCCGCCTTTGGCAACCAGCTAGATCACCTTTCAAAATTATCTTGTATAACCTATAAACTTTATTGGTAACCGAATCGAATGCACAGTACAACTGTATTTAAATAACTTACTTCTTCTACCACTCCTCTAATCCTAACACCTTAGTTAGTTTTAAACAATATATTTACTATTTTTTTTCTCACCTTTTTGCTCGAAAAGGCAAGTTCCGTCACCAACAGTTGCCATGACGATATGCGGCACAATAGCACCGTTTTTGTTTAAAATTTCTACAGCCACTTTAGAAAGGATCAAAAAGTTACTGTTTATTTCTGTGGAAGTTAAAAATTATTCTAAATAAATACTTCGTATAATCGTATAATTAAATAATATAATCGTATAATATAAATAATCGTATAATTAACTATTCAACACTATTTAAATTAATACTTAAGCCATATGCGTGTTCGAGGGGGGAGACACTTTTTGTTTTTAGAAAACCGTTCGTTTATTTTAAGTTTTATGTATATACGCATGTTTATTTTTTATATGAATGTATATTTATACATAAATGTATACATAAAACTTGTTGTTACTGACGTATGCCTGCTTTAGGCAGAGGGGGTGCGATAGTTCTTGTTTTTCCAGTGACGCCATTTATGGCCAAGAATTCGACTTCTGCCACAACATACGTTGCACCCGTTTATAGGGCGGACCCATTCATACATCCATTCATTCATCCACTGATCATAATTTTGACCTGAATCAGAGAACGATCGATCTCCAATCCAGTACCCCCAGAGGTTTTGATTTGTTATGGGAACATGGAGGACTTTTCGCGACTCGACAGATTTAACGTGCATCAGTCACTTTACTACACGGGGAGTCTTCGGCAGGCGGGATTCGAACCCACGAACTCTCAGACATGGGCCCATATATATAACTTAAAATAGGCGAACAGTTTTCTAAAAATAAAGAGTGTGCACCTTCACGACAACCTAAAAAAATGAATCTAAATATATACTTAACGTAAAATTAGTTTTTCAACGCTAATTAATGAAAGAAAAAAAACTTTGCAAATGGTTTACAAACAGCATACCTCTTGATGCTGAATTTTGTTATTTTTATTCAATGCGAAATACTATAGGAATTTTTCACAATTCATTCATTATATTGTTATTAGAAAAACATTGTTTTGAAATTTCTTCTTTCTTCACAAGAATTTCTATTAGATAGGAATTATTAACACTTTCGCTGCCGATCCCGCACCAGGGCGTGACGAAATTCCTTCTAGTAGTTTGTGTCTAAAAAAACAGATCAAGTGGTAGCAAGGTGTATATTAACGTCCAACTATTTCTCAGAAAATACGATATTTTCTCACCAAAATAACACATTGTTTATTGAAATAAAGTTATTGTGAATTTTAAAAACTAAAGTAGTTGTTTAAGAAATAAAAGTTAACTTTAATTTTATTATTATCGATTGCCACTTTTCAATGAAAGACACAGCATAATCACCTGTTCTCGGCTGGCAGTGAACGTGTTAAATGAATGATGAATTATTAATCGCATATAAATTTAATTACTGGTTACGAAAATCATAAAGAGTTTTAAAAAAAAAATTCTATTTCTCGGAAGCCCTATGACCCTTCGCGGAACACCATTTAGGAACCACAGGTATAAGGTATCATTATCAGGCTAATTCTTCGACCAGGTAGCGACAAAATTGTTGCTGTTGTCATTAAAAATTTTATGACTTTCTGACACTATCTATAGTTTGTCAAGTAAGAACTCACCTAACCATTTGTCTGGACCCGTGGCGGTGACTATGGTAACGAGGTATAACTATTTCTAGTAGGGGTTTGGAGTCACTGTTTAGGACAGGTTTTGGTCGGCGAGAGAAAGGGTAACTTTTTCTATAGTCTACTGTGTTAGCCCTAGAGTGAAGAGAAGCTACCCTTCCTGAATTGCGCTATTCTTGTTTCCATATCAGCAGATAGCCTCAGACTTTGTGTCGAGGGGAGTTCTTAACGTAGACAAACTTTATGTAATGTTCATATATTTTTCAATAAAAAAATAAAGAATACAATAAAAAAAAGGTTCTATCTTTAGACTCGATATAAATGATTAGTAAAAGACAGAAAATTGTTGAATGTTGCCGAATTCTATTTAAAATGCTCAGTCATTTTAATCAACGATAAAACTAACGTACCCAGATGATTTTAATTAATAAACAAATTAAAATAAGTGTTTAATAAGTGTTATTTCATTAAAATTGCAACGAAGAACTAAATCTGTATGTTTATTACGAAAATTTTAAATTTAGTAACTTGTTATATCTTTATACTTTCAGAAATTAAAACAAGCACCCACAATATCATTCCTCCAGTATCAACTCCGCCAGAACAACCTATAATCAATATACTAGGTATTATTTTAATACTACTTGATACCATTGTAATAAGTTCCGTTATAAATAAGTCAAATAATTTATACAGTTACTTGATACAATTTTGAAAACTTGAGAAAAGAAAATTATCTTCATCTTATCTTGCAAAATACTTTTATATCTGTCTTGTATATGGACAAAATTTAAGTAAACAAAATTCAAAACAGAAAATTTATAAAGAATGATAAAGAAAAAAAGATTAATTTCATTCATTCACTTCACATAGTTAACCTGATAATAATTTTGATATTTCTTGCCACGCACAATGCACAATAAAAAAAAATAAAAAAAAACTGACCACCTTGAATAACTTTTGATCTAATAATCGATTCTTCACGTTCTAAAACTCAAACTTAATGGTTTGAGGGGGTAACCTCAAATATGCTAATTAATTATTGCAGACGATATTTTAATTTACAAAATAAGACACAAAAACGTGCTTTCTATGAATAAATATAACTCCTTTTCTGCAGATTAGGATTTCTGATCCCCAAAATATATCCGCAATCTGGGAAATATGGCCCCCATAGTTTGGTCAATAGAGCGATCCAAAGTTCGGACCACATAATGTTAATTGTACTTTTTGCTTATTTCGCCGTATCTCGAAAACTTTTAAAGCGAATTGAAAAACATTTGCTCACAATTATAAAATTCGTTTATACAATGCTAATACCATGCAAAAAATAAATTTTAGCAAATATTTATTATTTTTTTATTTTTCTATTTAATAATAGTCGAAAATTTTTGAATTGTTAGGTATACAATTTTTAACATCACTTTAAAGCATCTAATTTTACTTTACAAGGTATATAATTTTACATTAAAGTATTAATTTTACAATTAGCGGAGCCTCTCTCTCTAAGTTGCTAGCGAGCGATAACTGGCACTGGCAAACTCGAACAACACAGGAATGGTTTACACTGATGGAATGAAGTTAAATTGCATAATATTATGCTAATTTGTCATCCATTTATTTAAATTTAAGTTGACAAATGAAATTATTTTGAAATTAAATTAGTAAATGTCATTCATTTATAATCTTTTTTTTACATTTAGAAGAAACAGAGGAAGAAAAATTAAGCAAAACAAGCATGCAAGACAATTTGTCATTACAAGAACAAGAAACAGAATTTAGCATTGAACACAGTACAGGTAATGTTAATTTTACATTTGCCTACACTTATACGCATTCTTGTTTTTTGATCTAAAAAATAATATTTTCAATCTAATAATTATACTTTATATGTTTTGTTCATTTTAACGATAAAATTACAAAGATCAGGGCAATATATTGATAACACTTACTTTTAAATAATTCAGGAGAACACTTTTAGTGAAAAACGCCTAAAAATGTTCTTATAAGCAGTAAGATATTTCTGTGTATTGTTCTATTTATCTAGTACTGATGTAGAGATTCAGGAAACTTGTGTAGTACATATCGGAAAGCTGTACAATTTCATGCAAAAATGTCGTTCTCCCTGAGTCGACATTAAATTGTCGAGCTCCCAACTAACTTGGTGAATAATGGTGGATTTAAAATTTAATGTGAGAGATGTAATGTGTTAGATTTCTGTGCCCCAGAAGAAAACTTAAGGCTACTCTTATTCCCACTCGGTGCTTTTTTTTTAACATCTGGTTTACCTTTTTTTTTCAATTAAAATATGAACCGCATTCGATTTTTTTGTAAAATATTTAAGGATTTACTATAGATATATCTATTTCTTACTTTTGAAAGTGTTCTTATGGAAAGATACATTGCTGTTTTTATTAGTTCATTCTTCATAAATTGCCATTATTTAAGTTTATATCGATATAATACGCGAAATAAAATATTCCCATACATTTTTGTCGCTTGATAATCGCATTTTCTTTGCCTAAAAGAACCGGTAATATTTTAACAAAAATCAAAAGCTTAGTCATTTAAATTGCTGTACTAAATCCAATTTTACAGCTGTTTAATGTTTTTTTTTTATATTTTATAATTACATAATTTCTTAATTAAAATAAATATTTGTAATGATTATTTTATTTAGACTTGTTTAAATATTCATTAAATGTATTATTATTATTTTTTTTGTTGAAAATGTGGTTTTATTGATAAAAACATAATAAACAAACAACTTCGAAATGTTTTCTTTCATATATTTCTGTACAAATACATAAATTTATTTTACAAATGTATTAACTACATTGTGCACAAATACAATCAATTCTTGATATTGTGAACTCGTGTAAGAAGACACTAAATAATTTCGCGAGATCGATTTTTTTTTTAATAATTCAGTCAAATTACTAACATAATTTTTTCCAAATAGTTATTTCAAATAATGAAAACATCTTAATTTTTTCAACTGAGTTTTGGTGAAGCAGTTCTACTTCGACATCTACCTTTTTGATTACAACTTCAGATATTATAAACTATATGTACTTCCACTGTTCTCAATTACTCACTCCTTAAATATAAGTTTCTACAAGGTTCATTAAAGGTCAAGTTTTTTATGAGCAGATGTACGCTTCTAACATGTCCATTTCTTAAGAAATGAATAATTTAGGCAGCTTTTTAAACATTCTTATTAGTTTCGAGAAATTATTCAAGAAAAATTTAAGAATTAGAATTCAAATTTTTTTTTTTAAATTCTTCAGAAATTAATGTCAAGATCTTTTCGATCATAAATATTTCGGAAAGTCAAGCGCCCCTGTCTAAAAAATGTTTCTCTCTATTGGCAATATAGCAACAATGTAGGGGTTTTAAATTTATTTTTTCGCGATATAGAAAAATTCATGTTATCAAAGTTTCCAGTTTTTAATATCAGCGTTATTTATTATATATTTACGTATATATATTATTTATGATAAAATTAGAACAATAAAAACTAACAAATTATGCCTCAAATTATAAATTCATGATTTCATTACTCTAGATCAATCGTAGACAATGAACCATTAAGTAAAGTAAAATTGACTAACGATTTGTTTTAAAATGCAGCCCAAAACTCTGTGCTCGAATTTCACAGACGAGTACTTTTTTTCCTGCAAGTCTGTTTGCTCCTTTAAAATTAAATAATTTTGTTTATTATTTATTTTAACTATCAGACATTAAAATTACACCAATTAATTGAAATATAAAGAGTAAAATAAAAATATGCATAAGTAGAGCTTTTAAAATAATAAGAAATAATGCATAAGTGGTTTAATGCATAAAATATTTGCTTATACTTATTACTAGCCATACCTAAATACCACATTTGTAGCAACAGTTTAAGGATCGGCAACCTTTTGAAATGAAAGAGCCAAAAGTTACAATTTTACAGAATTTCCCGCTTTTAAAGAGCCACTAAAAATTTTTGATTTAATACTATAGAATTTTTTTATGTATATTTAATTTTTAGTTAAAAAAACGGTTTTGAATACATTTATTCTTTATTTTTAAAATACGTTAATAATTTTTTTTAAATTTAGTTTTCAAATAATTTTTTAAAATTAGTTCTTTTGGGGGGGATAAGAATACTTGGTTAATTAAAATTCCATGAAAATTGTAAATTTTCTTACTAATTCTTGTCAAATTTTTAACAGAAAACGCGATTTCTTTTTCTATTGAATGTGCAACGAAACACAATCTTATCAGATAGATTTTATAAAAAAATTTTTTAATTTTTCATAGCAATTCCGCAATAATATTCATTTATATTATATCAGAATTTTTTCACAATTTTCCTTTTTTAAGAAATATGTACCGTCTATTCTTGTAATTGTTAAAAAAAATTTTTAAGCACTTAATTATTGAACATTTAAATAAATTAAAAAAAATTTTGTCAAAGCAAACGTTAAATCGACTTATGATGAAGTGCTAGAAACGATGGCCACATACTTTTTCTATTTATTGTAAAAAATTTTAAAATTTATAGAGCTTCGAGCTTTCCGACTCAAATAATTTAACATTTTTTTTAAAAATTAATTTAATAAAAGTCATTGAAAGTAACGATCTTCTATTATTTTAAATATCTTTTATACGCAAAATTACAACATTAATGTATTTGATTATGAAATTTAATAATATGCAGGTGATTCGGAGTGACGGCTC
>NC_092206.1:57216750-57237063 GCF_043381705.1 Parasteatoda tepidariorum | reverse complement strand
ATTCTTAGAAAGAGCAAGAGAAAACGTGAGAAAAAGGCATTTCTAGATAAATACTTTTAAAGCACCCTGGATTTTTCAAGTTGACAGAAATTTCCGGGGTTTTGTCTGCTGTTTCACAAGATCAGAGTCGCAGGCATCATCCTTTTTTTGTGCCTTTTCATGGTGTCGGTAACGGCATGCTCAAACAGACAACAGACTTGCCACTTTTCCGGGTGAATACTCGGAATCGAGTCGGAATGAGACACCCCTCTAACCGGGCTTAACGACAGGCCTGAGGGTAGCGGTTTGTAATTAACGATTATAAGAATAGAAAGCTCTTGAGAAATTAGGTACTTAAAAATATTTTTTCTTATTTTTAAGGGCTTTGGTAACAATTTATTAATTTTTTCGTATGGAACTGGAGAGCCGCAACTTTACATCAAAAGAGCCACCTGTGGCTCGCGAGCCACAGGTTGCCGACCCCTGGATTCAAAAGTTAAAATGATGATCCTAGACATTAGTGACCCCTTTATAAACAAACACACAACATGTACAATTTGCACGACTTAAGCAAAATTTATCTCGGGAGTACATATTATGCTAATTTCTACTCATTGTTTAGTTTTAAAAAAATAAGTTGTCACCAGCATAATTTTATGAACTGAGCAACTCACACATAGTAAATGTTACCTGCATGTAATTAAATTTTATTTATATTTAATAATTTATCCCCTCTGTTTGAGATCAAGCCTTGATCCATCAATACCAGACAGTTGCCCTTAAACCAATGAGGAAATTTGAGCCATTCATCTATAGTAGGAAAGCATATCTTAATGACAATAAAAAGAATATATGACAAGTGCTTAGAATAATCCTTCCATAAACCAAGGTACATAAGACGTTTTATACTTGTCTGAACTTCAGCACGCTGATTTCAAGAGAGACGCCCAAACCTCTCAAAAGCAGTCGTGGGAGTAACCCTAAGACAGCCCGCCATGGTTACACAGACCTTTTTTTGCAGTCTAGATCTGATGAAGCTCATCTTAATCCTAGACCACCGGGTAGTTGTGTTGTGCCATATGTGACAATAGGACTAATAATCATTGAGTACATCCAGAGCCGGATTATACCTTTCGTGGGCCCTCCCCTCCTTCCTCCTTTTCAAAATATATGCTAAAATTTTCTAGCATATTTTTTTTTACATTTTAATTAATATGGATTTTAATATACAAATTTGCTTAGCGAACTTTATCTGCAATACCGACATACTGCCGATATAGCAGTAGATATCGATAATACCATTATGATTAGTTCGATCGATAACAATGTTAAAGATAAACTTGTGAATACTTTTCCTAACGTTCACATTGCATTAAGAATATATTTGTCGATTCTTGGATCAAATACAGAAGGAGAAAGATTTTTCTCCAGATTAAAATTGATAAAAAATTATTTGCGTTCAACAATGATCGTTTAGCATCGTTCGCACTTATGTCTATTGAATACGACATTTTGCGTAGTCTTGGAATTCGACAGCTAATACAAGATTTCGTTGAATCCAAAAATCGCGTGAAAAGTAATATATTAGATCATAAGATTCTGCAAAATAATTTATTACCGAAAAATATTATATTTTTAAATGTATCTTCATGATTTTGTGCAAAATACACTTGTTTTTAAAGCTAAATTATTTTTGTCAAATTTTTTTCTCCCAAGTTTTTCGTAGACCCCTGAATTTCGTAGGCCCTAAGCACGTGCCTATAGGTTAATCCGGCCCTGAGTACATCATTAAGTAAATCTTGGGGCATAAGCACCAGGTTCTATCAACAGAATTTCTAAAAGACCAAAACATACCCTGCAGACACAGTATTACAGCCCACCCACCCCCCGAGAACAATACTTTCTCAGCGAGTTCTAACCTATAATCAAAGTAATACACATCACCTAGATTAAGACGGCTTTTCCTGGTGAAGGCTACGAGACTTACCTCAGAAGGGTTAACACACAAGCCAGATTCAGAGCATCATCTAGAAGTGCACCGTTCACAATTTCAGACTGTTTTGCCTCTGACAACAACATAATCAACGTACCCAACACAAGGAATGGGGGACAAAACCCCTCCTTAAGGGTAGCCGGAAACGTTTTTATATCACTGCATTTTAAGTGTTTTTGAAAGACATTGTTAACACGTTGAACGCCATGCTAATTTTACATGGCTTGCCTATCAGGCCAAAATGATTTTCTCAGTATGTATTGCATTAACTTCTTCAAACCATTTTAGTACTGATTACAATATAAAAAAATTAAAAGCATTAAAAATGTACTCGAATTATGTGTTCCTAATATTCTTAGCTTCGCACGTCACCGGTGACCTCGGCGCTAAGAATAAACCCGGTTCCGGTCACCCCCAAGGCATTCAACGTGTTCATGTTTCATAATCTTTATCAGAAAAATAATTTTTTTTAGTACTTAAGGTTAGTTTTAAGAATTAAGAGGATTTTTTTCAACTTTAGTTTTTTTAATATATCTTATAAACTTTTCCAATTTAGCTTAATATCCAATTATCTTCTTTACCCCACACTAACAATACAGCGAAGTTATGAGTATCTTTCAATAATAACTTAACATCACTGTTTTTTTTTTCCAAATGGTGCTATTAGGTCGCCAAATCACTATTCGGTACATCTCTACCTTCCATATTACTTCCCCTTCTTAAATTTTTAGCAGTACACCTCTACTTTTTCGATTCTGTAACTTTTTGTAATCTCTTAATTATCTAAATTAATATTTCTATTCTTTTGCTAACTTGATATATGTAACCTTGCAACATGCCAAAATTTATGCAACAGTATGTTTAATAGTAGACTAATTATTTGGCATTAAAATTACATAAAATAATGATTTCTTATGATTCTTATTTCTCCATAAGTATATGTTAATGGTGATCTGGGATAGGCTACAGTTGATAAATATTCTAAAACTTATTAGTCAATTTAATATTACTACCCTACTTTGAAGGATTCACAATACATTTTTCAATTACACTTGCCCAGATTGTCACTAGTTGAATTTATTTTTCAATAATTTTTAGAAATAATTCATGGAAGAGCAACTCAACTCAGGACATTTCTTAAATGTGATTTACAGTAACTTACATAAAAACTAACATTCTCTTTTCTGCTTTTAGATTCATCCAATTCTACAAGTATTCCCTGTGCATCAGTTGAACCTGTCCTCATTATTGCACTACTACTTCAAATACTTAAATTTCATGCAGACTACATTTGAACTGAAATAAATGAACTAATATACGTGATATGAAATAGTGAACTCTCAAGCCTCAGCTTTAAAATTGTACATATGGAACTACAGATCAATTTAAGCCTTTATAACCTAGGCACTGTCCCCCATCATAAAACTTATGTCTAATATTTAATTGAAATTATATTGTTTCGTTTTGTTTTAGATCTGAATAAATGACTTGTTTACATTCAATTATCTATTTTTCATGGATAAACACAATGATGGAAAAAAAGGAAACAAATAAATAGAATGAGTTTAATGATAATATGAAATCAAAGAATTTATAACAGCATTTTACCACATTTCTTTTATTTATAGAGATTTTATACACAACATTCACTTTAATTCCTTAACCTGCAAACCTAAAAGAAAAAGGGAATAAAATGTCAATATAACATAATTACATCAGTTACAATTTAAATGTTGGGTAAAAACACTTTGATAGAAAATGACTCAGCCAAATTTTTTAAATTAACAACCCAATAATTTTGAATTTGTTAAGACCTAACTAATATTAATACTGAATCAAACAAACAATAATTGTACTAAAAAGTTCAAGACCTACAGAAGAAGTAGAATATCGCAAAATATCTACGCGCAAAATATCAAGGCGCAAAATATCTACTTGCCAGCTCGCAATAGGTGACCAAATATTTAAGACTGGCGAGTGTTCAGTCTTAAATATTGTGCTTCAAACTACCTCTTTTTCCCAGCTTGCAGCAGACACATCAAAAATAATGCGCAAGAGTTTCAGCAAGATTAACAAAAAATTTAGCAAAAAGACAAAAATCTGTCATGTGTATAACACCTCTGCATCACAAAAAAGGGCAGTCATTCAACACCATAAAAATTCATCATTAATTGATAAGCAACTTAAAAGATTTTTTTTTATTTCATTTAAATTGCAAATTTGGAGAAAATAAGCATTTAAAGTAGCATTTTTAAGAATTTTTTTTTTAAATTAAAACCATTAAAAATTTAAGGAATTGAGGATAATCCTAAAAGTAAATATTTGTAGTAGAAATCATAATTAAACCTATAAACAGATAATTTTACAAGTGTGTAATTATTTAATAATAACGTTGACCCAGATAATAACGTTGTGCTATTTTAAATTTTTTAGTTTTTACTATCTGTTATGGTCCACCAAAAAGTTTTTAACTGTCAGAAATTTTTCAACTGCTTACATTTTTTAGAGCAAACAGTGCGAGCAACTGACTCGCATAGTAAGATAAAACATTAAGTATCTGCACACACAATCCATAAGTACTGGCAAGCTCATTTTATTTATGAATATCAAAAATTTTATTAAATATAGAAAATTTTATTAAATATCTAACTAACAAAAACTACCTAATATTTTTATTTATTCTAGACAATACATATATTTATATATATGCATGCACATTAAGAACATAAGAGAAAGATTAATAGAATTAGAAATTTAAGAATTTCATTCATATAAAGCATAGGTTCCCAAAGTGGTCCAGGTGGACCCCCAGGGGTCCATAGGAGACCACACGGGGGTCTACGTAGACGTGAAAAGAAAACAGGGGTTCACAAGTTGTAAGTGGGGGTCCACGAAAAATTTTCTGGTTTTCATAATAAAGAACAAACATTTTGGCTTGGATTTACCTATCAACGTAGGCAGGTAGCATCATTCACTAGGTAGGTACTCATAAATATTCGAGACTCAGTTCAAACACAGAATTGAATATAACAATAGATAATAGTACAAGTGTTCACCACATGTTGAGATTTGCAAAGTGCCGCCCGCGCTCCCGCTTGCATTTGAATACCCTGCATGATGACTTCAGAAATAGATTTGAAGATATTCTGATGATGGAAATTCCACCATGGATCATAACCCCATTTGATGAAACAAAAGAGGCGAATGTACTATTACAAGAGGAGCTACTTGAACTCAGCACCAACTGAAGGTAAAATTTAAAAAAGGCTATCAAACATTTTGGCTGCAAGCAGAAATCCCTGAAAAATATCCTGGGCTGTGGGAAATTGCGAGAAATGTTTGATAACGTTTCCCTCGTCATATCTTGTTGAAAGAAGTTTTAGTGCCGTTACCAACCTGTTAACAAAAAAAAGGAGCAGATTGAACATCACAGAACGGGGAGATTTGAGATTACTTCTTACAAAACTGAAGTCAAATATTGATCATTTGCTGTCAATTCATCAAGTACATCCGTCTCATTAAAAGTATGACTATTTTTTATTGTTGATTTTTTGTCAATTGTTGATTTTTTGTAATAGTTAATGTTTATAATTTTGTATAACCACAAGTATTATTTTAATAATTGGGACATAAGAAAATGTGCTGCTTTTTTTTTCTTCGTAACTCCCCCAATTTAGGGTGATATTTTTTAGGAGTTATGGGAATACAGTAGAAATGTAGCAGCAGGGGGGTCTACCGAAAATAGTAAAACTTGGAAAGTGGTCCACGAGAAAAAAAAGTTTGGGAACCTCTGATATAAAGTAATTATCATACAAAGTAATATTAGTAATTCAGGGGTCTGTCTAGGTTTTTCTGAAAGGTACCTATTTTGTGAAAATTTTGACATAATTTGTGAAAAATTAAAAATTATATTAAAAAGTCAACACAAAAACATGGTAAAAATATAGATTTATCGTTTCTTAAGGGATACAAAAATAAAATTTTAAGAAAAAGTATTTTGTGAAACTACCGTTTATCCAAAGTTGAATTTGTGAAACTACCGTTTTACCTAAAATTGAATTTTTGAAGGTACCGCTAAACGGTAGTAAATTCGGCCTGGACAGAAGATCCCTGTAATTTCACTGCAAATGAAATTACATCAAAAGATTTCCTGTCACAACAAATGTTTATTTTTGTTGTAAAGCGATAGTCGCATCTAGTTGAGTTGTAAGAAAGACTAGCTGATTGTAGCTTGTCCACTAATGATGATATATCTAATCTTTGGGCTAAAGTGGCAGTTGCATCTTTCCCCCTTGAGAGCAACTTTCATACAACTAAACATTGACATTTTTCTAACGTGCATAATTCATGATTATGTCGTCTGCTTATTATCTTTCCCCCCATTGCCAACTTTCACGCAGATCCTTTTATATAATATTACAATTAACATTAAAAAAGGACGATGTAGATGTAGACTCCTGATGTAGAAGAATATAAAAATCATGTTAAAGAAAACAAATTGTATACAGCTGCTTGAATAATTAGCAGGCATAAGTTCATTTCCTAATACTCGAGTTACCAACTTCTACATGAACTATAAATTGTTGAAACCAAAAGCAACCAAACATATTACATCCCAACAACAGATTACTATCCCTGGTAAAGAAATTTATTGCATTCCAGAAATGCCGACCCCAGAAATTTAGAAAGTATGAGGCTTTTTTAAACCACAACAACAAAAAGAAAAATGTTAAATTCATAATAACAGAATGTACATACTTTCATAAATTTATAAAAGTAAATTTAGCCATAAAAATTTCAAATTTATTTATATATATATATATTGCAAAATAAAGATATTATATATATATATATATCTATAACAGGTTGACCAACTGATTGGTACGCATGCAAACTAAATCCAAGAATATTTGTTCAAAACTTTAAGGATGGGATCAAAACACAAGTTCTGGCACCGAAGGCATAGCTTTGGTTCATGTCCCTCCCTTAAGCATTCACATCATCACCATTAGGGTGACAGAGTGCCAAGATAAGGAGGTTTTCTTAATAAGGCTGAAATAATATCCAAAGAACGTAATCAGAGCACAAATGAATGAAATGAATGCACACAAAAAAGGAAAGACATAATTGATAATTTTTTTTAAAAAATGTGTTCAAAACTTTAAGGATGGAATCAAAACACAAGTTCTGGCACCGAAGGCATAGCTTTGGTTCATGTCCCTCCCTTAAGCATTCACATCATCACCATTTAGGTGACAGAGTGCCAAGATAAGGAGGTTTTCTTTATAAGTCTGAAATAATATCCAAAGAATGTAATCAATGCACAAAAGAATGCAGAAAAAATAAAAGAAAAAATCTGGCCTGAAACAAAGCCTGTCTTAAATATTAATTCAACATCCCAACATCATAAAATAGTTATGACTCGTAACGAAATTCATCGACACT
This sequence comes from Parasteatoda tepidariorum, assembly GCF_043381705.1. Taxonomy (NCBI): domain Eukaryota; kingdom Metazoa; phylum Arthropoda; class Arachnida; order Araneae; family Theridiidae; genus Parasteatoda; species Parasteatoda tepidariorum. Next base: position 57,229,646 of record NC_092206.1, on the reverse strand, counting down.
GCTCTAAGCAAATGGTGAGAAGAGCTCTTATTATAAACAGACCACAGCCATTGCTCTCCCTGGGCACTTTTTTTGCACTTTGATCTCAATAAATGCACTTTTTTTGTAAAAATAAACCACTATCCCTTAAAAACAGTACCTTTTTTTTCATATTCCATTTTGAAACAAATTAATTCACTGTTTAAATAATTACCAACTGGTTAAATTATCTGTTTATAGGTTTAATTCTAAATACTATTCAAATATTTACTTTGTTAGGATTACTCTGAACTGAGTAAGTTTTAATAAATATCTTTTATCGGGGGTGGGGGATATTAGTAAACTTCTTAAGTGATTTTAAAACTATTTTTTAATTAAATTTCATTTCTTTTCTAAAAGAAATGAGCCTTCAAATATTTATCTTCTCTTAATTTTTAGATTAAATTATAAATAAATGCTTTTAAGTTTTTTATCAATTGTTTTTCTTTTTGTTAGTTTACTTTTCTTGAAAACATGCACAGAGACTGCATAAAAGGCAATATCTGTGCATTTATTAACAACAAATTTTCCCTACTTTGTTGAGAAATAATTACTTATTGAAATAAACACATAAAATAGCAAAGAGGGTAATTTGAAAATTATTGAGTAGAAAAAATACAGTATTTTTCATAATATTACACATTAAAACATTTTTACAGTGTTAAGTGAGTGTCTTTTTAAAACTATAAGTGCCTTTTCCAGAGAGCCCTGCCAAACAATAAAGCATTCAATCTGACATTAAAAGTAAAGGAATAAAAAAATATTGTTAAAAAGATAATTAGGTTCTTATTAACTTAAAATTCTCAAAATATCCATGTTCAAGTTTGATTCACTTCGTTCAGATAAAAGTCCAGAACAAAGGCGACAAGCTAGCATTAGTATGTGCACAACGAAGATGACTAAGCCAAAAGAAACGCTAAGTCAACAAGTTTATGTGCTAACTTAATGTACAAAGAGATTTATTACAAATAAAATAATAAGTTCAACTGAATATAATAAATTTATAAAAAGTTTACCTAATCACTAGGCTAAAAAATATTAACATGAGCTAAATATTTTTTTTAATGTGCTCTAAGTGTGAGGTACAAATATTTATCTCACTCACTAACAAAATCTAAAATTAAACAGAAGTTTTATCAGCAAATCTTTTCGAATTTTCAGAATTAGAATTCTTACAGCAAACTTAAAAAGATTATTAAGTACTTTAACTTAATTTTCAGAATACCCATGTTCAAGTTTGATTCACTTCATTCAGATAAAAATTCAAAACAAAGGCGACAAACTAGAATTAGTTTATGCACAATAAAGATGATTAAGCTAAAAGAAATGCTAAATCAATGAGTTCTTGTGCCAACTGAATATACAGAAATTTACAAATAAAATAAGTTCAAATGAATTTAATGAACTTAGAAGTTCACCTTATCACTAAACTTAAAAATATTAACATGAGCTAAATATTTTTTAATACTTTCGTGCACCCTAAGAGTTAGGTACAAATATTTAACTCACTCACAAAAATAATCAAAAATAGAAGTCTTATCAGCAACTTAACTCAAAATAAGTAGAACAAAACTTCACAAATGTGATAATGATAACGTCATATATACATACCTGCCAACTTTTACGCATTTGGCGTAAAATTTTATTTTTATATTTAAAGTGGTAGTAAATATATACTAATTTTCCTTTCATAAACTTAATTCATAAATGATTTTGATCACCACTATTCTTAAAAAAATTAAACATACATATTAATATGTGTTAAAATTATGGTTGTCAGTTTAAGCTTTTTCAAATAAAACATATTTTTTTGCTTAAAATTGAAATTTTCATTTCATTTTAATACCACTGGGAAAAATCATAATGGAAGGGATTAACAGTTGGCAGGTATATATATATTTTAATCCGTAAATCCCACACCTACAAATAAAGAACGAGTACAGAATCTTACGAGCATTCAATAATTAACTGATTTCAAATTCAGTGTTCAATTGCTTTAAGAAATTATTTATCAATTACTAATGTACTAAATTAAACATATGAATGCAACCACCAGCAATTATAGTCTCACTAAAGAAAAAAGAATTCTTTAGTCAAACGATAATTCATTAGTGTGCTGCAAGAATTTTAAAATTCTTGCAACACATTTAAAATAAATGCTTTCTAAGCTGCTTATACAACTTAGTCCCTTATTACATTTCTCAACATGCTGATGCAATGCTGATATCAACAATCACTTTTCTAAGAGCTGCGGTGGCTTCCAATGAGGTGAACTGGGTTTGAATTCCAGCAATTGCTGATAGCTACGAATTCCGCACCCGGCCATCACCAACAAATGCAAGTTAGTTCTAGCAAAAAGTCCTCCAGGAAGGCTAATTTTCCCAATACTTGATCCAGGAGTTCCCTTGTCTTTTGGATTGGGTTATTGGGTCAAAATTACAAGACTAGGGAGATGAACATTCTTTTATTTCTTTATCAATGATGATTATTATTACTATACTCAAGATTAACTATAACTATATCAAATTGCACAAAAGGATCACATTATATGTTAAAATTATGTTCAGGAAATTAAGATCATAAAAAAATTAATTTTATGTAATCTTAATATTCCTGGTTCATTTCCTCCTTGAAGCATTCTCAACATCACCACTAAGGTGAAGGAGACCTAGATGAGGAGGTTAACAGCATAATTATAATAAGAGCATTTAGTTTTTTCTTAATGTTCTGTTAAATGTTAGAATAAAAATAAGTCTTTCGCTACAAAACTAAACAAAAACTTTCTGTTACAGGATAAACTCCAGGCAGTTGACATGTGTTGTAACCACTAAGAAAGCAGGTTTTTAAGCATATTCTTCTAGGTATGATGATATCAAAATGAGTTTTTTAATACTTCACTTTTTATAATCCACGCATGCATTTACAATACCAACATATAGAAAAACTCATTTCTTTAGCGTATAATTTTGTGCGAAGCTGCTTATTAAATTGAAAACACTAAGTAAACTCTATTATCATATACAGCTTTTACAAGCAAGTATATTAAAAAATTTTAGAATGATAAACAAAAGGTAATAAAAACAAATTTAAATACTGAAAACTTTCATAAAATACTGAAAAACAAAATCTTTCCACAGAAAATATTATAAAACCATATCATGTAAGTTTTTTTTTTTTAAAAAAATCTATTGAACATCAAAATAAATTTATCACTTATATTAATTTGTTCAAAAAAATTAAGCTCAATAGAGTTTTCTTGAACTTACCAGGTGGCAATGACTGCTTCAGTTTTTCAGCCTTTTCCCTGTCTTGGATCACAAATGTATACAGAAATCTGCTACATCGCACTTTAAATTTTACATTATCCCTGTTTTTCTTAATTTTTACAGCTGGAAAAAAAATATTACTTTAATCTTCACTTCAAACAAGACAAACTTTTGTCTTATCCACAGATAAAACACCAAAATAAATGATACCATATGTTACCATTAAAGTGTGAAATCCGTATTTCCTAGATTAAATAGTTATTTCAGGAAATGACTAGATATTGAATTCTACAACTTAACTAGGTATTATTTAAAATAATGATTACTTGATTGTTAAAATATGAAATAAGGCACAAGACTTACAGCTGCTTTGCAAAGCCGTGTGTGCGTAGACCCCACTGCTCTCATAGTTATTAATATAAGCAATAATAAATAATATATTCTGCTTTTCATCATTATCAATCAATTAATCATTCACAATAGGGATAAAATGTATTTTTCAAGAGTTTTAACTTTTCATAATCAATTAATTTATAAAATAACTTTGAAATAGTTTATTTTTCACTTTACCGGCATTAGTAATAAGTTGTGTGAAATTTTTTTCTTGAATATGTACTTTAACTGACCAATCGAGTTATTTCATGAAATACCTAGTTATACTATGAAATAACTAAATTATACACTTTAACGGTAATATATAAAACAATAAACATAGTAAGCAAAAATGCCTAGATGTTTAAATGGCAGCAATGAATCATTTAGTGTTAAATGTTTTTTTTACACTTTTTTATACAAACATTACTTTAACAGTATTACCTTTATGAAACTTTTTAAGCTAATTTTTAATTTTTAGTGAAAGAAATGAAAATGTTCATCTTTTAAATAACATATGAAATATTATATTATCTAGAACAGGGGTTTCCAACTTACATGAAGCAGGGGGCCTCAATTAAAAACCAGTCAAATGGCGGGCAACAACTTTATCAAAATTTTATATAGGATTCTTTTATGTTTGAAGGAGCACTAAATATTACTGTCAGATTTTTATCAATTTGTACAAAACAAAAGTAGTAAATTACAAATATATGTAGATTTTTACCTAAGAAAAAAAATTTTTTTTTTACCATTGGTGTGTTAAATTATACAGGAACAAAGAAATTAAGTTTTTTTTTAATGGAGAAACGTACTTAAATAAAGGCTTCACAGGCCGGATGTGGCTCGTCGGCCACCAGTTGGTAACCACTGATCCAGAAGATAATAGTGCTATTATGCTATTATTTATGATCTCTAGTAAAAAAGAACCGTTCATAAATGAAGACAATGAGCATTAACTAGTTAATTTCCACTTCACTGTTATATATCTTGATGAAGAAATAGACTATGTTCACTTTTAGAAAACTGATATATGTTGTAACTAGGACTGGGCGATGTAAGAAATTTTATATCATGATGCATCATCAGTTAGACATTGCAATTTAGCATATGTTCAAAAATAATCCTTCAGAAGTCTTTCAAATTATCAAACATAAATAAAAAAGTATATATCTATTACAAAACAAAATGCATTAAGTAAAAACAAACCCAAGCTTATTTTTTTTAAAGATAAATTGGTAATTTTATTTAAAGTTATTTTTTTTTTAAATTAAAATTGACTTAAGATTTATTGGTTTATAAGTAATAATAAAACTAACAAAATATTTTACATGCATGCATTAAAAATTAAAAGGAAAAAAACAAACTGAAGAAATGTTCACTTTAGTAAAACATTTTTCAAATTATTTGTTGAAAAAAAAAATTCCTTTTGAAACATTGTTAGACCTTGTTTAATTTATTTACTATTAAAAAACTTTTTTGAAAATAAAATCGACTGAGGATTTATTTGTTAAAAAATGATACTGTCTAAAACATTTTTAATTTTAAGAAAATTTTAAAAAAAAAACAAAAACTTTTAAGTATTATTGTTAAATTATTAAAAAGGGTCAAAACATTGCTGAACTTTTTATTCAATTAAAAAAAAATATTTGTTTTAACTATTAGCCAAATTTTTTTTATAATTAAAAACGACTGAAGATTTATTTGTTTAAAAATAATCTAATTACTATACACGGGTGNTATTTTACTATTCACCCGTAGCTCCGTAGTTTACCTCCAATTTCCGTAGCAACTACGGAAATTCCGTAGCAGTTGGAGGGTATGATACCCCCATTAAAATGAAAAATAATTAAAAAAAAAACAATGAAGAATCTTTTTTTTTATTTATATTTTCTTTTCATTAATAGATTGATTTAGAACGAAAATTTAAGATAACAGCGATTGCCCAACGATCGCCAAGCGACAGTAGGTCTACTAAAAATAATTGACAAGAATCGTTAAATCCAGACAGACAAAAAAAAAGAAAAAGACGAAGAAAAAGCGACTAAATAATGCACAATGAAATGATCGCTAAGTAACAAAAGTCTTACTGAATATAATGTACATTAAATATTATTAAACTAAATTAATATTCTAATAATAAATATTATTAAACGTTATATCCCTACAAAATAAAGTGCACAGCGATCACAAAATAATATAAGTCCAGCTGAAAATAATCTTCAAGTAAACTTTCTAAGACAAAAAAAACTCAAAAAGAAACTATTCATAGCGTTCTATTTCACCACTGATCCTCACACGAAACCGGGAGCTCTGATTCAATTCACCTATCGTTGTTTAACATAACAAAACTAATAGTCTTCATAGCTAGACGTTATCAACAGCTCCGCAGTTAGACAAAATCAAAATCGTCCCTGTCAGTGCGGTGACCGCATTAGCATAGGCAAGGAATTGCATATGTTAAATGGTTAAACCGCGAGTGTTGCCTTAAATGACAACAGCTTAAATCAGATTTTTAATGCATCGCCTAAAACGAAAGTCTTTATATCGGTTTGCTGATATATGCATTAAATCGATATTTCATAATGCATAGAAGCCCAGTCCTTGTCATAACATACATACCTTTATCAGGGGTCTGTCCAGACAAAATGACTCGTAATTTGAGAATATAAATAAATGTTAGGTCAAATTCTTTCAACCAGGTTCCTGCTTTTGTTCATTCATACTAATAGGGTCCAGTTATTGCGAAAAACTTTTTCAAAGAGTTTTTAAATTGTAAATAGAAATTGCAACAGTCAACACTGTAAAATTATAATTAAAAAAATTATATTTTCAAAAAAAAAGAACAGCAATAGCTGCTACTAAATTAGAGATGCAACATACAAGTATTTGGTTTTTAGCCTGTACAGCTGAACGCAGAATATTCATTCCGGACGAATAAAGGAAGAAGCATCTGCCGAAGACAAAACTTAGTTCGTTTACACCTGTCTTACTTTTTCCCTCCCGGGAAGGGTTTATTTGATTAACAAAACAATAATGAAGATAAACAAAGTTGTGAAGGGTCCGATTAAAAGATAATATATTATGTGAAGGGTCCGTTTTTATGAAGATATTTTGTGAAGGGTCTGTCTTCTAAACAGACCCCTGATTATAATAACACATAACTATAAAATAATCAATTACTTGTAATATTTTCTCCATATTGATCAGGATGGGGCTTAGGACACAATACATCAAAAACCAGTTGACCTTTAGAAATTTGTCAAAAACCAAGGGCAAGATTCATTTTTGACATTTTATTTTTTAAATACTAAATTGTGCACAATACTTGCATCATATACTGCCATAAATATGATTAACATTATCAATCACGAAAAAATAATAGAATTATTGATCTTGGTTTTTCTAATGGTAATATTAATTCTTTAAGACACTTAATTCAGTTTATATTACAAGTAATAATTATGAGTTACTATGTATCAATCTAAATATTTATCTTAATTCTTCTAATTGTTACAAGTTTCAATTTAGGCATATATTTCAGATTTAGTAAAATTACAAGTTTTTGCCCATAATTTAAATTATATTATTGTATCATAAGTTTACTTAATGAACTAATATAAAAATATAAATGATTATTTCCATGAGTAAATTTTTTTACAATCAATTCAAGGGCTTAAATTACTATTAATATTTAATGCAGTTATCAGAATATCCTGGAAATCTAAGTTAAAAATGCTATTTCTTTAAAATAATTTAATTAAAGTTTTAAATCTATTGAATAAATCATAAAATTACTGAAAAAAAATTACATTTAGCATCTTTCCTTCTTGCTGTTAGAAGAAATTCTTTGATTTCCATTATCTGGCGAGGCTGAAATAAAACAAAACTTGTTAAAATAAAGAAAATTCTGACGTGTTGATTCTGAAATATTAAATCTTTAATATTTTTTTCTCATTAAAGAGAAGTATAAAGAAAACAGTAAAAGAACATTTAAATAACCATTTCAAATTATTTTATATCATGCAAAAAATATTCTAAATCTTATCAATTTTTCAAGTTAAAATAAAACTTAATTAAGATAATCTTTACAAGCTAATTCAGGAACATTAAGTGACACTAAATAAAATTCTATACATTTTCTTCAATTATGGCTTGCATAAGAAGGAATATAAAATAAGACTTAACTGGGACACTTATTGTGACTTGTAGTGCCAACTACTATCGCCAAGGAGCCAAATACTTGCCCTGTTGTGGTTACGAGTTAAACCTTTTAAGTATGTCCTTTTTGTGATTTTTTTTTAAAGTTTCTCACAGGCCGATGCCCCAGATCACGATAAGAAATCTTTAGAGTAACATACAACATTGGTAAACAAATTTACTATATTTCTAGCATGAAATTTGAATAATTTACATTTTTCTCATAAAAATAATTTACTTGAATAGTATAGTTTAAGTATGAAAAAAAATTACAAAAATTTTATACTGTGCTGCCCTTTACAATGCTTATGTTACATTTGAACAAATATGGGGAGATTTCCATGTTGTGAATTCGGCAAAAAAACCACCAAGTCTCGCCAACTTCCGAGAGCAACCCTCTAAGAAGTACCCCTCTGGCGTATCACCGGACAAACCTGATTTTTCTTTTTAAAAAACTTTTAAGGTTTAAAAACGAATTTGGCACCTTGACGATTGTAGATGGCGCGGCCAATCACGATACCGAAATGTTTCTCAATTGTAAATCTGAACTCAAGACTAATATATTGAAAGGTTTTGTAGATTCAAGTAAGAAAACAAGCACATAATGCCTAAATAACACTTAATAAGTGAAAACTACCACTACCAGAATTGGATACAGATATGAAATTATCAAAGAGCTGAATTTATTTCAAGAATTAATCCTAATAAATGTCAGAACTTACTACCCTTGATAGCAAAGCATAAAATGCACAATTTGTAGGTATGATAGAAATTCAATTTAAAAATCTATTTCACAACTCTGTTAAACAATAATAAAATTGATAGCAATTTAATTTTAAATATCATTACATGATGTAAGAAACAATATAGAAAATGAATAAGAAAAGAAGTGAAATCAATAGAATTGGTTAACATTGTTTTCAATATTTATCGTATGCGTTGAAAAAAAAATCTGATTAAATTTTGATTTATCAAGACAAGGCAACAAGGAGTTTGAATAACATTGCTCTTAAAAAAACGATTGCTTAACACATTAAGACATTGTTAAAAAAACTGATAAATTTAAGATTCTACGATCGAAATATAGTAAAACTACTTCTTCCTTAATATTCTCGTTTATTTAAAATAAGTATTTTAACACAATAAGATAAGTATTTATAACACGCTTAGAATGTTTAGTGCATGTTCCACTTCTGGATCGAATTATTGTTGCCCCGTAATTAAATTGTACTATACTACATTATTGTGCTATTTTCATATTTACAATATTCTGTATCTTCAATTAATTGAAAAAAATAAGGTGTTACTTACCATTTTGAAAGAGTAAGAGATACTTTGTGGTTTTATCCGAGCTGAAAGTGAAAACAAATATTAGACTTATGGCTGAGAATAAAAACATAATACATATCTAAAAATCATACAGTGATTAATTAGTGATATGAAATGAAATAAGTATGATTCACCCAGCAGATGTTTAAAGATTTGATATCATCAAATTAACAACTTACGTTTTGTTTCTGTCGATGTTTAACAAGAAAAGAGGATAGAGAAATCAATAATACGGGAGATGGTTAACAGTTGGGTCTCTATCTTTTAAGGAATTGGTAACTAATTTTAAACCATAGTTTCTACTACAGAATGGCAACAAGGAGATGATAACGTCTGATCAATGGGCTTTTCGCACTGTGATTGGATACAAAACAAATACTTTAACTTCTATTTATAGTTTTACTCGGATTTGCGAGTAAGATTGGCGATTGCAACGCTTGTATACGCCATCTGGGGAGAGAGCCTTTGACCCTCCCCCCTCCTCCTCCTTTCAGTTGTATTGACGATCGCAACACTCGAATACGCCTGAAGTTGATAACTCGCAACCATCGAACAAGCTAGGAATAAAAAAATGACGTCATTTAGACGTCACGTTTCTACTCCTAGGGAATAGTAGCCTTACTAGGGTAAACCTGTAACCTCGTGCTTTTGAACGGATTACCTAACAATTTGCTCTGGTGAAAGCCTCTCGAATAGGATACTTTTAATGCTGGGATTATATTAGATTTCCGATTTCAAAGATAATTTTAAACCAGATATTCTATTATTTTTGATAATCATTTACCTAGATATTCTATGAATATATTTCAGAAATAATTTTTTCTCTCACTAATTTATTATTTCATATAATAAATCAATTAAATAATTAGTTTCTTGCAGAACTTACAATAAAATCTATAATAATCTTGCACAACTTTAAATAAAACTTGAACATCTTTTTGATCCTAATTTTTGTGTATTCTTAGCCATAATATGTTTAGTATAATTATTGCCATGTTTTTATTAACTTTTATTTTTGTGGCGTAACTACCACTACAAATGTTAAATAACAAATCAGTAGTATATAAAACATGTTAACTCGGTTCTATCTTGAGGTACCTTTTGGTAGATGAAAGTTGACATGTCTATAATTAAATCCCCCACATTTTAACTACCTTGTAATATTTGCAAAATATATAGAGAAAAAGTGCACCCTAGTTTAAAGAGAAACTCATTTTTCAGTGAAGTTTTGAAATTTTTTCTTTAAAAAAATCGGTGAGTTATAACTAAGATTAGTACATACAGAGCCGGATTATACCTTTCGTAGGCCCTAGGCACAGAGCCGGATTATACCTTTCGTAGGCCCTAGGCATAGCCGTTTTTGGGCCCTCCCCTCCTTCCCCCACTCCTCCCCTCTTTCCAAAATATATGCTAAAATTTTCTTGCATATTTTTTTTTACATTTTTATTAATATGGATTTTAATTTACAAATTTGTTTATTGAACTTTATCTGCAATACCGACATACTGCCGATATTGCAGTTGATATCGATAATACCATTATGATTAGTTCGATCGATAACTATGTAAACACTTCAGATCAACAATACAACAACAAACCAGCAAAGAAAACAGTGAAATTGATAGTGAGATTAATTACAAGAAATATTTATACAGTAGAGAACCAATTATCTGGGATGCTCGGGACCATCGCTATCCCGGATGTCTGAATTTCCCAGTTTTCTGGATCGACCAAAAAGTGTCATTAATCGATGTTTTATCGAACCCGAATTACAAGGAAATTACACAAAAATTTGTCAGAATCTGAGATTAAACTAAAAGCGCAAAATTTGGTGAAAATTTACTCATCCGATTTAGAGGAAAACTTTGTAGATGAATTTTTACTATTTTCAAATTTGTATGAACATAAATCTGCACAAGAAATGTTGAAGGCTCAAATTAAAGATAAACTTGTGAATACTTTTCCTAACGTTCACATTGCATTAAGAATATATTTGTCGATTCTTGGATCAAATGCAGAAGGAGAAAGATCTTTCTCCAGATTAAAATTGATAAAAAATTATTTGCGTTCAACAATGAATCAAGATCGTTTGGCATCGCTCGCACTTATGTCTATTGAATACGACATTTTGCGTAGTTTGGAATTCGACAGCATAATACAAGATTTCGTTGAATCCAAAAATCGCAAAAAAGTAATATATTAGATCATAAGATTCTGCAAAATAATTTATTACCGAAAAATATTATATTTTTATTTGTATCTTCATAATTTTGTGCAAAATACACTTGTTGTTTTTAAAGCTAAATTATTTTTGTCAACAAATTTTTTTCTCCCAAGTTTTTAGTAGGCCCCTGAATTTCGTAGGCCCTAGGCACGTGCCTAGTGTGCCTATAGGCTAATCCAGCCCTGAGTACATAATAAATAAATAAGGTTACTATAAGCAAATCGTATATAATATAAATAAGAAGTAAGAATAAATTGTTTACTGATTTTACTGCTGTACAATTTTCTTTTAGACATTTGAAAGAACGGAAGCTTTCACAATATAATCGCTTTTGAAATTATTATGAAGTATTTGATTACTTTAGATGCATAATTAAGAAACATAATTTCATTTCTTTTCACTTGTCTTCTGATAGAACTCTCTTTTAGGTATGAACCGAACCGGGTAGAAGAACCAGGTAAGAAACCTTTCATTGATACCTGTTCTATTGTCTATTGAAGTAGAATAAGAATTAAGTTTTCTTTTTGACATGGCATCCCTTCCGGGATATCGGTTCGTATGTTAATAAAATAAGAATTATTACTATAAACATTTGATTGATAGTGTTATAAAAATAAATGGACACTGGAACTGAAAATCCTGTGAATGATAATAGCTCCAAAAGGGCCATTTCTAAGTTCTAAGCTAATTTCTAACTAGGCTAATTTCTAAGATTGAATCAGAAATTCAAAAAAACGAAATAACTGATGAAGAAACCAAAATTGAACTAATTATTGAACAATTAGATGATAAATTCGAGTCTCTCAAAACAGTTGATTCTGAATTAGAGAATCTGTTTAAACCATAGGATACAGATAAAGAATTAGAAACCACCGAAGAATACCGTGAAAAGATAGTACCTTGGAAACATTTCTCTTTTTTTCACAAACTGTTAGTAAATATAGTTATAAATGAATCGATTCACTTATAATAAATACAATAAAGCAAACAAATACTACATATTAAAGGCCTGTTCAGACGATCCAATTTCTTGGACAGAGATCATCCAAGAACTTAGTCCAACTTCTTGGACGATTGGCGATCGAAATGGGCTGCAGGTGGCGTAGAGCAGAACTCTTTTCCTATGGCAACACTTCACATGATTTCCCCATTAGTGTGTGGAAAGTCATAGAGGAAGGAAGTACGTTAGTTTCTCTCTTGATTTTCATATAGATTAAAATCTTTTAACTTGAAAAACTATATGGAACTGAAAACTACATTAAACATAGTTCTAAAGAAAAGTATCACGGAAATTTTTAAAAATATTTTTATTAAGTGAAAAGGAAAAATATTAAGGAAAGGGAAAATATCGTAGTAGATTCCTATATAACTGAAAAGAGGAGGAGAGGGAAGGGAGAAGGGCTAAAGGCATGAAACCGGTCTCTCCCCAGATGGCGTATTCGAGTGTTGCGATCGCGAATAGTAGAGCTTGTTCTACTTTCCATCCA
>NC_092206.1:57193956-57216250 GCF_043381705.1 Parasteatoda tepidariorum | reverse complement strand
TGAATAGAATTAAAAGAATATGTTGTAATTTTTATTTATCCAAAAAATAAATCGATAAACTCTTTTAAAATTTGATAAAAAACAATGGATACCCAACTAAAGTAATAAAATTCTATATAAAATCATTGAATTAATCGTATATTTTTGTGGATATATTTAAAAAAAATTTTCTTTGTTAATTTATATAATTTTCCCATGTGCAAATCCATTTCGGGCCAATCCGTGGCTAAAATTATTTACTAAAAATTTCTTTATCAATTTATACAATTTTTCCATGTGCAAATCCATTTCTGGCAAATCCGTTGCGAAAATTATCTACTAAAAATCTTTCTTTGTTAATTTATATAATTCTTCCACGTGCAAATCCATTTCGGGCAAATCCGTTGCTAAAATTATTTGCTAAAAATTTCTTTATTAATTTATACAATTTTTCCATGTGCAAATCCATTTCGGGCAAATCCGTGGCGAAAATTATCTACTAAAAATTTTTTTCTTTGTTAATTTACATAATTTTTCCATGTACAAATCCATTTTGGGTAAATCCGTGGGTAAAATTATGTGCGAAACAGGCAATTCATGTTTCCTTTTTCTATTTTATATTTTTTTCTTAAATAAATATTTATTTTCTAAAATTAATTATGGTCAACTTCTTTAAATTATCCAGCATAATATTACCTTGCGCATATCCAATTCGGGCCCATCCTTGGTGACTAACAAATCAAACACACTTCAACAATGCAGTAAGAACGGCACTTTAAAACAAAACTCCTCTAGTTACGCTTTTGTTTTCATATTTTGCAATCTGGCAATCTTGTTACGAAAATTTTTTTAAAATCATTCTTGAAAAATTTCCCGTTCATGTAAGTACATTTGAATTCGCTACTCGCTTTATAGTTCATGTTTTATTCTGTTTTTTCTTATTTTATTTCTGTTTTCACGTGTTATTTTTACTTGATTTGTTCTATTTTATTTGTTGTAATTTCTGTAAAAAAATTTTTTGAGTGTTTCTCACACTATTGTGTTAATATATTTTGCTTTGGCTATGTTGATACAATATCAGAAAGCACTCTTTTTGGCGGATATAATCGTGTGGGCTGTTGAAAAGATTATATCTTTTATTTTCCGGATTTCTTAAAATTTTTTTATCCTTCCCCCCTCCCCAGTTGCTTGTTATTATTTTTTTTATTATTATTATTTTTCTTCCTTCCTTTTTCTCATTTGTCTGTAACTTTCCTTTGTATTACCTTCATTTTGAACTTAATACTCAATACTCTGTTGCGATATCAATGCACTTTTTGCGGATATAGTAGTATTTATAAACCCAAAAAGTGCACTGATATCGCAACAGAGTATTGATATATTGTATTGATATGTTTTGCTTTGGCTATATTAATACAATATTAGAAAGCACAATTTTTTGTTGATATAATCGTGTGAGCTGATGACAAGATTAGTCTTTTAATTATTTTGTTTTCCGACTTTTTTAGTTTTTAAATTTGCTTTAATTTTTTTTTTTGAATTTTTAAATATTTTTAAAAGCTATTTTATTTAATAATTTTTCATCTTCTCTTAAATATATAAAAATATATACTTCATCCTCGCCCATGTTTTTGGTTATTGGAATTCTTTTAAAAAGTACAAAAACTACTTAGAAAATTGCTTAAAATTCTTTTAATTTGTAATGTATTCAAATCGGACTTTTTTTTTAATAGCTGCCAAATACGATTCTCTGCAAAATTAAGAATAAAAATAAATCATATTCTTCCCTCATATATCCGCAGTACAAAAATAACTACTTGAATAACTCATATCTTGCTCAGTTATAAATGAATTTTTCTCAAATTTTTAAAGAAATTATTTTCTAACTAATTTCAAATTGATCTAAAAATTTTGTTTAATTTCGTTGAATATTTTTAAAGTTATAGCAAAAAAATGTAAGAAAAAAATTAGTTTTTTTTAATTTAAAAAAATGTCCATATCTCCATAAATATTTATGCAAGGCTTACGAAATTTTGTGCAATTATTGCATGCAATAACCAAAATAATATCCACAAGTTATAATTTTTATTGCTGCTTTTGTGGTCATAGGACGTTCAAAAACACTAAATTCCGTTTGTAATTTTTGTTGGTCCCTCAATCCTCGAAAAGTTTTCAATTTCAAAGATAAATAGGAGAAATCGCATGATACTTCTGAAGTTATAAAATGATTCTTCAAGTAATTCTTAAAAAATATGGAAAAATGTATTAGCGTAGAAGTGCTTCAATTATTTTCTCCCCCCCCCCTGTACTTGATGATAATATATTGAAATGTTCCTCACACTAGTATATTGATATATTTTACTTTGAACGTATTAAAACAATATTAAAAAGCACTCTATAGTTTGTCTAAAGTAAGAACTCCCCAAGCCATTTGTCTGTGGTGGTGACTAGAGAGCCTAGAGTAAAAGAGAGTGGACAAGGGTGAAACGATTCCTGATTGGTGGACAGAAAAACTTTACCGCCGGAGGCGAGAGTGGAAAATTCGCCATTGGAATTACATGGAGTGAAANTTAGCTGCCTCAAAAAATTTATGTTCTGCATTAATAAAGGTATGTAATAAGTTCATTACTTACTTTTTTTCAATAAGAAACTTCACAGTTACAGTAAATGTAAAAATTATGGCTGAAAATTTGGATAATTATTAGTTATTTGAATTAATCCTTATTATTACTTACTTGCGTGCATATAAAGTTTTGTTTATCTCATTGTGAAGAGAACAAGGTGATGAAATAACTAATGATTTCATAAGAATAAATGTATTTACTTTTAATAAACGTAATTTCTATCTAAATTACCTATAAATTTTAAGATTTGCACATCTTTTATAAAAACTTCAGAAGAGCAGAGTTTGGCGATATTACTTTGAAATGTTGGCGCTTTACAATGTTCGCCAAGTAGCATTTGTTTACTTTTCGTTACCAACTTAAAATGCACGTTTGTTTTAAATTTCAACTAATTATCGAAATTTTGTTTACAATTTGTTGAAATAAGCAATACCTTTTTAGGTGAATATGCGATAATTTTTTCCTGAAAAAGTAATCAAAAATAATAAATTATGCAATTTGTTTTGTTAATTATTATTTCTGAAATGAATAACATAATCATATTAATTTTTAT
Organism: Parasteatoda tepidariorum; assembly: GCF_043381705.1. Classification (NCBI taxonomy): domain Eukaryota; kingdom Metazoa; phylum Arthropoda; class Arachnida; order Araneae; family Theridiidae; genus Parasteatoda; species Parasteatoda tepidariorum. The sequence continues at coordinate 57,213,094 of NC_092206.1, read as the reverse complement.
ATTTTATTTGTAGCATTTATTTAAAGAAGTCTTTTCATCAGTCTTTTTTTTAACAATGTGAGATGCTAATTTTTCTTACTATGTTTCTTAAAAATCTGTAATAACATGTGCTTTCCAATCTTAAAGTTTATATTACTGATACTTTAGTATTTACTCTTAGGCAAATGGATAGAGTTAAATAATCAATTAGTATATTCATTTAGGATTGAAATAACTTCAATATATTTTATATATTTTTTTTATATGAGATAATGTATTAAATTTTTATATTTTTGCTTATAAAAAATGTATTTTCTCAATATAAACTTTAAATGTATCGATTTATTTAATTATTTATTTATTCTTTTATTAGCAAAATGCCTGGATGCCCTGCATATGAATGCAGTAATAGGTCTGAACAAGGCTTTAAATTAAAAGTTTTTCCCAAGGATCCTGAACGAAGAAAACTTTGGGCATCTAAAGTTAAGCGCTTAAATTGGGAACCTACTGATTCTAGCTGTTTGTGTGAAGTAAGTTTTTACATAGTTTCTTTAAATTGAAAGATTCTACTTAACTTTTCGGGGAAAGTAAAAATTGGATTTTTAGATAATTAATCAGTATAATTTATTATCTTTAAATGTTAAGTGTTTTAAATAATAAATCTGAACTATTCCTATAATAAGCATTATTTCTCTTAACTACCAATATGCAAAATATCCAGGTTGCTTATAATTTTGTAAAAACGCCAAAAACTGAAAAATATTCATGTTGAGTTATGAATTTATTTAAAATTCTATTTATTTTATTTCTTTACGTTTTATAAAATTGTTTGTCATTAAGACATAAATTTGTTTTGCTTACTTTTGAGAATGGTTAATGTGTTAAATATTTTGAAGGTTAGTTGTTTTATTAGTTTGTTTATTTTGCTTTGAAAGTTTGTTATATTATGTATGAATATGAATGTAAAATACCTTGGTTTTTGTAGTTCAGGTTTAATATCCTGTATTCACAAACATAGGTATTTATGAATTCAAAGAATATTCATATTTCAATTTCTCTATTTAGTTTTACTAATTTGTATATATTTAAAATAAAAGCAAATTTTGCTTACATTGACTAAAGTTAATTTGGTATTAAATAAAAACAAATATTTTCAACTGATTTAATAATTAATGAGACCAGTATATTTTGTTTATCTTATTTGACTGTTTCAATCACATTATAAATTCACATTACTCCCATAATTTCCATTACTTTCAGTTATTACATTTTGCAAAGTAGCTTAACTTATTTATTTATATGTTGGCTTAAATTATAAAAAGAAAAAAAAATCTTAATTTTAATTCATGGTTCATATGCACAGAGTTCATGAGTTTCTTTGTGGGTTTTTGAAGAAAATAATAAAAGAATTTTTAAAAATACTTTAAGAAATTTAGTATTTATTTTGTATATTTTCAATATATGTTTTGAAATTTTATTGAAAATAAACTAGAAATATATTTAAAACTATCTAGCTATATAAAAGTTCTTTTAAAGTTTTTTTTTTTTTCAAATGCTAATGCATTTTTAAAAGATGGACTAGAAAAATAATCTTATGCATAATGAAACAAATAAAAGAAATTTTTTTTGAAACTTTTGAAAAGCTATAAAAGGAGGATTTTTTCTATTATATAAGTGACCAAGTGAAGTGAATCAAATGATTTTATATATGTATATATATATATATATTTTTTTTTTACTTTTTCTATCTGTCAACTTATCTGTAAATTTAAAATAATCACTATCTATTAAAAGTTTTTCTTCATTCATCTATTCTGGAAACTACTCCTTGTGTTAGCCTTTTAATATTTTTTATTTGTTTTCACATCATTCATATTTTTACATCATTTTTTACATCAATATTTGGATGATTTTTATGTGTATAAGAATATGAATCCTAACTGAAAATTTTCAATATTAATGAAAATCTATGTTATATTTATCGTATTATATTAAGCTACTCAAATCTTATTGCATTATTTTATTTTTTGGGTTCTTGTAGATTTTCCAGAATTCTGAAAACAATTTTTTTTCCTGATGATTATCTAGCTTTCAGTTTAAAGTACTCAAATTATTCACTAATTTAATTTAGCTATATAAACCATTTTGCTTTATTATCTCCCTAATTCTTATAGTTTTTGAATATTTTCTGTTGTGTTGTATAATATATGGTAAATATGTAAGGATCTAAAATATTTCTATTTATACCAGAACTATATTTTAGAGGAATTATGATTATACACTAAAAAATTAAAGAGAATTATAATAAGACTTTGAAGTTTATAGGTAAACGCCAATTTACAAATAACTGTCCTACCACAAGTGATCTTTTTTTATTTTAAGCATAAAATGCTAAAAAAGTTTTTTTGTATTTTAGGTTCATTTTGATGATGACCAATGGGAGCTCGACACAAAAAATGACAAAAGAAAGCTAAAAAGGAATGCTGTTCCGACACTTTTTAGTTATTCTCCTTTGCATGTGAAAAGGAAGCTTCCCATTGTAAGACCACTCCCTCAAATTTTCACAGAAACTGTTGTTTCACCAAATGACACGATAAGTGAGCTGAAAACTGAGCTGCATAAGTCTCAATCTGAAAATAAAAAATTGAAGACTGCAAATTTACTCTTAAAAGCTAGACTGAAAAAAAAATCCCTAGAGCTATTTAAACTTAAAAGAAAACTAAAACAAAACTTCCAGCCCCTGGAAAAAGTTTTTAACGCAGACCAAATAGAAACTCTTGGCAGGGATCTGTCTAGGTTTTTCTGAGAGGTACCTATTTTGTGAAAATTTAGACATACTTTGTGAAAAATAAAAATTATATTTAAAAATCCAACACAAAAATATGGCAAGAATATGGATTTATCATTTCTTAAGGAATACAAATGTATAATTTTAAGAAAGTATTTTGTGAAACTACCGTTTTTCCTAAAATTAAATTTGTGAAACTACCGTTTTTCCTAAAGTTGAATTTGTGAAGGTACCGCTAAACGGTAGTAAATTCGGTCTGAACAGACCCCTGCTTGGTCAATCAAAAGTATCGAAATGGTCTAATACAACCATTCAAACTGCTTTGGGCCTAAAATTTTCTTGTGGAACTAGTGGCTATGACGCTTTGTTGGCGAATAATCTTCCCTATCCGTCAAAGCGCACGCTCCAAAGGAGGATTGAAAGCATAAAGTTTCCTTCTGGAATTTTGAAAGAAGTTTTGCAGCTCTTGGAAGTAAAAGTGAAAAACTTTAAGTATAGCCAGGAAAAGCTGAGTAATTTAGCCATTGATGAGATGGCTATAACTCCTAGCGTTGAATATGACCCTTCTTCGGGAACATACTTTGGGGATGTGACATACCCCTCTCAAGAAGGAAAAGCCAAAAATGCTTTGGTTTTTATGCTAGGAGGAATTAGCACGCGCTGGAAGCAGGTTATTGCTTATTATTTTAGCAATGGTAAAGGGCTGGGTATTGATTTTAAAAACATCATCATAGAAATCATACAAGAATGTCACAAGATAGGTATCTGTGTTGTTAATGTTACAACAGACATGGGGTCCTCAAATAGAGCCACCTGGAAAGACTTCGGCATAAAGTGCAGCCGAAACGGTGTTGATAAATCATCCATACCCCATCCTTGTGATTCCACAAAGATGTTGACTTTTATGGCTGATGTGCCTCACCTTATAAAGAACATCAACTCGTGCCTTCTAGCAAATAAGTATTTTCTTCTACCTGAATATTTTTTAAACAAGTATGATTTGTCCTATCCTAAGGTACAATCAAAGCATTTGGGTAAAGTTCTTTATCACCAAGAAAATGCTGAATTGAAATTAGCACCAAAATTAACGTTAGGGCACTTGGAAAACAATCATTTTTAAAAAATGAAAGTTTCAAATGCAACAGCTGTTATTTCACACGAAGTAAGCTGTGCATTGAAACTTATAGCTGAGGAAGAAAAAGATGAAAAGTTAAAAACTACTGCATGGTTTTTGCAGCATGTACATAGATGGTTTACTTTAATGACATCCAGACATCCCATTATTGCCATCAGTAACTTTAATAAACAATCGTATTTTGAAACAATAACTTTTTTAGCCGAGACCATAAATTTATTCAAAAACTTAAAAATTGTAAACCATCAAGATAAAATAATTTGGAAACCCATACAGACTGGTGTCATTATATCAACTATGTCGATGCTGCAATTACAATCAGTTCTTCTTGGTGAAATGAATGTTAAATATATTTTAACTTCTCGTTTCACACAAGATTATGTAGAAAACTTCTTTAGCCTAATAAGATCAAAGCAAGTTATACCAACTGCTTTGCAGTTCAAAAATAACCTTAAGTTAATTTGCATTTCCCAGTATTTTAAAAATTGTTCTGGCAGTTATGAGAATGATGATCGGGAGTTGGTACCAGGATTTTTGGAATTGTTTTCCACATCCATAGTAAATAAAGAAAATAGAAAAAAATCAACTGACTTACAAAAAAACAAAGAGATTGTCTTACCAAAAGATTGGGACAAAAATCCTTCCAAATTAAGCAATTTAGAAATGAATTGTCTTTATAATATTGCAGGCTACATAATGTCCAGAATAAAAAAGTTGAACACCAGCTGTGCAGTATGTTTAAATCACATTGTTAGTGATGAAAATGTTTCCGCCTCATTTTCCCAATTAGTATACCTTAAACAATATAAATCAAATGCTTTAACTTTCGTCAAAGAGAATATCTTTCTAAACTTATTTTATCGAATGGAAATTTTGTTTCGGAGTCTTGAATCCCATTTAATCACTTACAAAGAAAATTGCTCTGTATTTTTACGAGAGAAATTTGAAGCTGATGATACCATTAAAGTTTTAAATGTACCCTCCTGCCACAATATAAAATTAAAGATAATTCAACGTTTTGTCAGCTTCAGATTAAAAATATTTGGAATGAAGAAAAATAGGGATTTGAAAAAAATAGTTAGAATGAGCAGTAAAAGTTGTGCTATGCGTGATATAGTTGGTAACTTATAAAAATTTTATTATTAATTTTTTTTACTATTCATTTTTATTTTTAATTTCTGAAAACATTTATTATTAATTTTTTTCCAAATACTTTTTTTTATGAGAAATTTATGTGCTACTGATTTTTCTGCAATCTTCTATTCAAAATAAATTTGAATTAATTAAATTAATAAAATTATTTAAATTCAAATAAATTTAAGTTGAGTAGTATCCTGTGGTTTATACTTCAGGTTGGTTGAAATTAATATATATGTCTTCTTTTTTAAATGTGACTTCTCTTTGGTACTTTTAATTAAATTACTTGTGAAATATAACTGTTTTGAATCTGCTTCTCTTGTGGTAATTAAGGTTAACTGACTTTAAAATGTTTTACTAGTAACAAAATTATTATTTTTTTCGAAATATAGAATTTCTTTGAATTGGAAATTATGTTTTTTATAATAAGCTTTCCCAATGAGTTTTGGAGAATTAATTAGTATTTCAGAGGGAAAATGTCAGCTGGAGAATTAGGTTTTATATAAATTTTAAAAACTATTTTTTACTATTATTAATTATTAAATTTGTCATTTTTCTTTGCCCTCCATTGTGCGAGACTGAAACATATATATTTCTAAATCTTAAAACAAAGGTAGAAGTAAATACTTATTTGAACAATTTTCATTTTACTTTTCACTTAAAAATACATTGAAGTAAAAGGTCAAGCTATTGATTGTACTGAATTAATTATTTTGTAAATAATGTAAATACTTTGTACAATTTCTTTAATATGTTATTAATATGTAGTAAACTTTGATTTTATTTATATAATTTCACTTCATAAATATCAATATTGTTGCTTGCTATTTCAATAAATGTGTAAATACAAGTAGTTGTAATACCAATTTAAATAAATACTTATTTCTATAGTTTTCTCTTCACTTGAAAATACATTGATGTAAAAGGCCAAATTATTTTGTAAATAATGTAAATACCTTGTGCTGTTTGTTTAAAATGTTATTAAACTTTGATTTTAATGATAAAATTTCACTTCATAAGTATCAATCTTGCAGCTCGTTATTTCAAAGAATGTGTAATTACGAGCAATTAGGCTTGCATACTATGTAATAAAGTTTACTAGAATAAAAATTTGTGCTGATTTTTTTTTTCACTTATAAATTTGGAGCTTCATCATAGAAGGTAATGTTTTATATAAGATAAAGTAAGTTATCATTTATTAAAATATGTCTTTTTTTGTCCTGAAAAACCCAGATGCAAATATCGCTAAATAATTTTTGTATGAAAATATTAAAAAAAAATTTATATTTAATGAAACATTTCATAAGAAAAGATTATGGTATCGAATTGCATTACAGCTCAATTATTTTGCAATAATAAAATGCAATTAGGCTATCAAAACTAGATCATTGCATTTGGGAATAAAATTTAAAAAAAAAAATAGTGAAAATCATATGTGTTATATTTGATATGAACCCTACAGTACAGATTGCAGTGCTATTAAATTTAATTTCTTAAACTAATACAGTTAACAGGTTATAGATCTAGCTCTTCATTAAAATGCTTAACTTTGATTTCTAATTGAGTTGTAAAGTAACTTTTTTTTCACTCAAATATAAAAGAATGACTTTACATTATATTTTGTAGAATTTATTTTTAAAAACATTTGATAGAAAGTTTCAGAAGGAGACTTTCTTTTCATTCATTTATCTTTTGATAAATTTTACTTATTTTAGCATGATTATTAACTTAGGTGAAATTTGAAATACTTAAGTGGAATGCTCGCTTTCTTTTTATCTCAATAAATCAAATCAATATATTTTTTTTACCTGAATATATTTTCTAAATACAAACATATTTAAAAATACTTTTTCTCAGATTAAGGTTCCTATGCTCCATAAGTTATATCTCTTAACTTTTTAATGAAATGTGTTTTTAATACCAAAATTTCATGCATGTCATTAATAATAATGTATTATCCATTTTGTATTACAATTCAGTTCAATTCTTCACACATTGTATTTTTTTCCCTCTGAAATGTTTCAATACAAAATGAAAGTAAATTAAAACAAAAATATTTATCTCTTCTATGTTTTTAATTCTCCAAAATTTATTTCTGCATAAAAAAAGTCAGGAAACTTAAATGTAAAACTATTTGTCAGTATATATCAAGCTATAGTTAAAATTTAAGGTCTAATTTTTTTCTTTCTATTAATAAGAATTAGAAGTTCTATAAAAAAAATTTTATCTTGTATCATTTATACAGAAAAATAGAAAAAGGGGTGTGTAATGTGGGTTTATGATACCTTCAAATAATTTTTCACAGTTTGTTTTTATCAAAATTTAAAATGTTAAAAGTCCTTCGGAATAACACCAAATAAGCGAATGGCGCCAATTGCGGTGTATCATCTGGCAACCCCCTTGGACAAAAATATGACGGCGGCGCATGCGCTCTTGGGTATTGTCATCACTCTTTTCAATACAGGCACTCTAGTGGTGACTATGGTACCGAGGTACAACTATTTCAAGTAGGGTTGTAGGGTCAGCGAAATAAACGGAATATTTTTCTTTGGTCTATTGTGTTAGCCCTAGAGCAGTGGTCGGCAAACTTTTTAGCCAAAGAGCCAAATATGAACATTACAACAATGTAATAAAAAAAGTGGGAGCCAAATTTGCTTGCAATGCAAAGCATCGGCAGAAAACTTCCAACATTTGGACTAACAGAGGTTATCGAAAAATCGATGAAAAATGTTGTACCGGAACCACAAACATACATAGCAGGTGTAATAAAATCGTATAAAAATACCTGTAAGATGTGCAGCTAGATTGAAAAATACAGACACTTTTTAATAAGACAGGACAACGGCAGACACGGTGGATAAGACATAACTGTTCACCCTGCAGGTCTGTGATGCCAATTTGTACCCCCACTATTTTAAAAAAGTATGCGCGCATGGTTGTGGTACCTTTGTATCACACCGGAGTACGCCGAAAACATACGAACAATTTCAGCCAGTAACTTGTACATGGTTTGCGCTTATGTTTACAAAAATTAATAAAATTTAACTCGATGTTCGTTACGTATTTTCACAACAATATAAAATTTTAATTACCTATCTATCTATTAACTTAAACAAAAAATTATGCATGTTCTCGATTTGTAGAAGAATTTTAATTTATCAAAATAAGATGCAATTTTTTTCTTACCAAGTTTTTTTTTTTTTTAAATGAAAATATTATTGCGCCTTCCGTGGATATTTGTGCCAGAGCCGCACTTAAGGAGCCAAAGAGCCACATGCGGCTCTGGAGCCGCACTTTGCCGACCACTGGGTTAGGCCAATAAAGACCAATGTTTCCATGAACTTATTTCTTTCATTTTAACACAAAATTGGTTTAATCAATAATAACCACGGTTCTTATGAACATATTTCTAACAGATGATAAATAGTGATTTAAATTTTAATTTTATTTGTATTCACCACTGTAAATTAAATATTTATATTTTGATTTTAAATTAAGTAATTGCAACATTTTAAAATGAAAGCTGTAAAATATATCGACTTAGTTAAACCTTAAATGCCCTACCACTNAAGTAATCAAATACATTGTTTGCAAGAATCTCAAAACACAATGATGCCAAATGGTTTTAAAATACAACTGAAACAGTAACCCGGAAATTTAGGCAGTCCCGAGCTTGCAGCGCTCCCTAGTGTAGAAAACACCATCCGTAGAAAGAATATTTTAAATTCATTAAATCGAAAATATTTATTAAAATTAAAGAAACTGTAATTCAGGGATTCAGACCTAAACTTTTCCAGGATTCAACAGAAAATACTTAACGAATTTAGTATTGTAAGAAATGAATTAATTTTAATACCAGAGAGAGGAGAGAGGGAGCAAATTTATTAAAAAAAATGTTGCTGAATTGGCACAAAATAAGCTTAAATAGAATTTTTTTTTTGGGGGGGGGGACGTGGGATGAATGATTGAATAAAACTTATGCTTATTTCGAGTCGAAAGACTACACAACAGTAAAAAAATTTTTAGTGAAATTTTTTAGCAAGACATTCAAGAGAGGGTTAGAATTTTGGCTTCCATTTTCAGTTCTATTTAAATTAGAAAACTTTCTTATTTTATTAAAAGTCATATTGAAAACTAAAATTATTTTTGAATTATTTTTTTTTAAAGTAAAGTTAATTTTGCATTGAATAGAGAATTGACAACAACCTTTATTCCTTTTATCCACTGGGTACCATCATCAATTTTCCGTGCCCTGTGTTCCTTGGGACACTCGTCGATAACTTTTTAATTTCCAAAAATTCAAAGTTTGATTAACCTTACCCCCATTTTTCCTTTAAACACTTAATTTAAACAGCTGGTAAGGCATTGGGCCCATGTCCAAGAAGGGTTCGTGAGTTCGATCCTCCCCAGTCCCCGTATAAGTAAATGGTGACTGATACCCGTTAACTTTGTTGGGTCACAAAGTCTTCCATGTTCCCATAACAAATCAATACCTCTGATTGTACTGAATTGGAGATTGATCGTTCTCCGGTTCAGGTAAAAATTACGATCTGTGAATGAATGGATGGATGTATGAACGTGTCTACCCTATAAACGAGCTGTGACTTGAATATGTGAAAGTCGAATTATTGGCCACAGATGGCGCCATGGGAAAACAAGAAACAAGAACCAAACCTTCTGCCTTAAATTCGTTTGGTTTCACCAAGCAGGCTTGCTGGTATTTGGCAAGTGGTATTAGAAATAACAATACAACACTTAAACTGTAAATAAATAAAGTATGTCTGTAATACTATTTACAATTCGCTGAGTCAATTTTTATTAAAAAAATCTTCGCTTTGTTATTTCATTGACTGATTTTCTTTCTTCTTTTCAAAACTCTACGTTACCAGTAAATTAAATTTTTTATTCAAATTGAGTTTTTATTCATTCATGTTTTTGAGTACATAATGTTTTTGAGTACATTTTATATCCATTTCATTAATTTTTTCCCTTTTCTAAAAGTCGGCAACATAAATAATAAAATATAACATTAGCGCAAAAATTATTTTTAATTATAGTATTTACAAAAACTCTGAATTGTATTTGCAATTGACTGGCGGGGGAAACTCAAGTAAACAAATTCTGGGAATATTATCAGTATGAATGTTTGAATAATGTTCAAACTTCAATTTTTAATTTGTAAATTTAGCGCGTTCTCTCAAGAATTTTTGTCAATTCAAAAAGAATGAAAAAAAAAGGAAGTTGATATGAATAAAGTTTTAACTCTGTGGTTACACCTTCATTTTTACAGAGCAAAAAGGTTTTGCGAATAAAAATGTTCCAAAATTAGTATACTGTTCGAAACAAAACACAAAATGAAATTATAAAAAATAGTCATAACGATGGAGAAGAAAAATCGATGACTTTCTATCTATAAATTTCATTGGAAATTAGCCTTTATAACTAAAAATTAATTTGCTTTTATATCTAAAAAAATATATAGATTTCTTTCTCATAATTTTTCCCATTAAGATTTTAGAGCAGGCTAACTTATATGACATTTAGCTTATGCTACTAAAAAAATTTTAATTACAGAGTTTTAAAACTAATTTTTAAAAATTTTTGTTCAGAAAATTCCTTTCTAACGATGTGTTGCAAATTTCACCTACTGTTATATAAAAAATGAATAAGAAAAAGGTCAAGATTAATAGCCTCTTTTCCATATTACATTTGGTTCTGAGTTTATTTTTATCAGATATTGTACTTGAGCATTGATTTCACCCGTTATTTCTTTTCGGTCAGGAACTTGTTTCTGAATGTAACATATACATTTTCTTCGCTCTGATCCAATAGTCCAGTAATTACAGTATAAAAAAATAAATAAAAGTGTTTCTTTCTAAAAGATAATAACCAAGATATTTTTTTAAAAATGCTATTGCATAAATAATACCTTAAAATTCCTCAACTCTCACTATGGGCTTTCTCTTTTTCTGACGGAAATAGAGTGATTTTAGGGTGAGAATTGAATTTTTGTCTGAACGGACAATTGAGGCAGTTTTTTTCCCGATGTAATATTTTCTCCCTGAATTGAATGAAACCAAACCCGAGATGATCGTACAAATAGTTTGGGAATTATAAGGATTTCAGGTACAAAAAAGAACAAATTTGTATTTGTACTTAAATCATGTATTTACGAATCTGATATTGCTATCGAAAGAAATGAAACATCGTTTCCTATGTATTTTTTACGCTGAATTGATTGAAACTATACACAAGTCAATAGAACGAACAGTTTAGAAGTTGCATAATAATTGCTATTTTTTTTATATGATTTAGAAAAGTTTTTACATTGCTATCTAGGGGCTATCTGAACATGTGAGAACATTTTTTGATGAAAGTTTTTGTACAGAATTGAATGAGATAAAATTTAAGTGGATAGAATAGTTTAGAAAATATGAAGGTTTTCTTCATAATACGTGCAATCCAAAAATAGTAAATTTTGTACTAAAAAATCCTTTGTACCTTTGAAATATCAACCCCTATGATTCGCCTTCGTCTCATTCGATTAAATTATGTTAAATACATAGGAACCTCACTTAATATTACCTCACTTGTCTGTATAGCAACGTAAGATGTGTAAATAAGAGCAGGTACAAAATGGTTTGTTTTGTACATAAAATTTGTAATCTGCTATTTTGTATATTTGCGAATAGAGATACGAACGAAAACTTGGAGAAGTATTATCATCAAATACGGTTGAGCGCATGCGCTGCCGTCATATTATGGTCCAAGGGGGTTGCCAGATGATACACCGAAATTGGCGCCTCTCGCTCATTTGGTGTTATTCTGAAGGTTCTGTTATTCTAAGAGTATATTCTAAAGTATCAATAATATAAACTTTAAGATTGCAAAGCACATGATATTACAGATTTCTTAAGAAACATTGTCTAGCATCTGAAATTGTTAAAAAATTAACGTCAATGAAAAAAAAAAAGAATTATGAAAAGACTTCAGCTTTCAATAAATGCCTTAAATAAAATATAAAAATTAATAACGATTATGCCATTTATTTCAGAAATAATAATTAATAAAACAAATTATATAATTTATTATTATTTATTACTTTTCAGGAAAAAGTTATCGCATATTCACCTGAAAAGTTATTGTTTATTTCAACAAATTGGAAACAAAAATTTCCATAATTAGTTGAAATTTAAAACAAACTAGCATTTTATACAGTTGGTAACGAAAAGTAAACAAATGCTACTTTGTAACGCGCATTGTAACATTATAACGCGAACATTGTAACGCGCCAACATGTCAAAGTAATATCGCCAAACTCTGCACTTCTTAAGTTTTGATAAAAAGATGCTCAAATCTTAAAATTTATAAGTAATTTAGATAGAAATTATGTGTATTAAAAATAAATACATTTATTCTTATCTAACCATTAGTTATTTCATCACCTTGTTCTCTTTACAATGAGATAAACATAACTTTATATGCACGCAAGTAAGTGATAATAAGGATAAATTCGAATAACTAACAACTATCCAAATTTTCAGCCATAATTTTAACATTTACTGTAACTGTGAAGTTTCTTATTGAGAAAAAGTAAGTAATGAACTTATTATATGCATTTATTAATACAGAACATAAATTTTTTGAGTCAGATAATTTTCACTCCGTGTAATTCCAATGGCGAATTTTCCACTCCCCCCTCCGGCGGTAAAGTTTTTCCTTCCACCAATCAGGAATCGTTTCTCCCTTGTCCACACTCTTTTATTCTAGGCACTCTAGGTTGCTCCACCTCCGATCACCGTCGATGAAATATGAGAACCTAATTAGTTAGGTTCTCATTAGAAATATATTTTTCTGCGAAAAACTCACTAGTCAGCAGGTTCTCATATTTCCTCGATGGTGATCGGAGGTGCGGCAACCCGGCAGCTGCATTCGGTGCGAAAGTAATGTTTTTAGCAGGTCATCGGGACGCTATGGGAGCAACTGTAATTCCCTCAAGCACAAGCGGTTTATCCTACATACAGTTTCTAAATATTCATGCGCAAGTCTGTGGCGAATGTGCAAGTGTGAATGACCCTCAATTTTTCGCAAGCGTTGTAAGCATTCCCTTGGTATGGTGCATGTGATACGTATGTTCGATTGTAAGTCAATGCGATTCGCACATGTGCAAGCGGATTATCTTGCATGTAAGGAGTATTTTCGCAAAATGCGGTTACCACACCTCTGACCACCGTTGGTGAAATATGTGAACCTGATTTGTGAAACATATTTTTCCGTAAAAAACTCACTATTCAGATTTTTCTCATTTCCCACTGTTCAGATATCTTATACTTCGACGTTGATCGGAGGTAACCAACCATATTGAGTGAGAAAGCTTCTGCTGGTTTTTAAACATTCGCACGAACGTCTAGGGCCATTGCATGCAGTTTGAATGCTCCTTGAAGAACATAGGTGATCGCAATGCTCGAATAAGCCATCTGGGGAGTGGGGAAAAGACCATTTCCATGCCTTTGGCCCTTCCTTCTCCTCTTTTCAGTTGTATAGGAATATACTACGATATTTTTTCATTTCTTAATATTTTTCGTGTTTAATTATTAAAAATATTTCTTAAAATTTTCATGACGGTTTCCTTTAGAACTATGTTTATTGTAGTTCTCAGTTCCATATAGTTTCCTAACTTAAAGGATTTTAATCTATTTGAAAATCAAGACAGAAACTGAAATACTTCCATCTTCCATGACTCTCCACACGCTAATGATGAAGCCATGCGAAATGTTGCCATAGGTAGAGAGCTCTGCTCTACGCCACCTGTAGCCCATTCTGCTAGCCAATTCTCATTGGACGTAATTTTTTTTCCCAAGCGAATGAAAACTGAATTGGTGGATAATATCTCCCTTCGAAAAACTCGCCAATGATGTTCCTGTTGGCATGGGGAAAAAATCGCTTTTAGTTTGGGAAAATACTCACTGCGTGTAATTCGAACATGCGAGACGCGAATGCGATTTGCGCATGCGGTAGAAGATGCATGCTGAGAAATCAGAAGAAGTGAGAATGGTCCTTAATAGAGCTAGAAAAGTCAACTGAGAGTGAGAGTGTTGTGCAGAGAGGAAACTGTCACGGCGGCGACATCTCTAGGGGCGCAGCCATGTTGCTTTCTTAGGTCAATATTTTTTTAGCACCAATTTTTTTTTTTTTTTTTTTTTTTTTTTTTTTTTTTTTTTTTTTTTTTTTTNACAAAGCCAATAGAACTCATAGTTCAGAAGGTTTAACAGTTTTCATGTATAAAAACTATGGTAAAGCATAATGCTGTTTGACAGGTAGACGGATGAAGTATGCTAAATGTATGCTAAATTCAATAAAGATTAAATCAAGTGCACAAAATTGGAAGTTAAAGTGGTTTTTATGCGTAAATGGGTATAAGTCAGGAACGATAATTTCCATACATTAAATCCTAATTAATTTAAAATTATCAGAATAAACGCTGATTTTCAGATTCTCTGAGAAACTCCATTGCCGAAGATATATTAAACTGTTTACCTTTTACGAATTCATTCATAAAGATAATGTTTTAAATAACTTAACTTGATTGAAAACCCAATTAAGAGGAATTTAGAATTGATATAATATATAATAAAAAATTAAAATTTTTATTTTATTGCAATTTATATTTTTCCAGAAAAGAAGGTATGAATTTGTTATTGCTGAAAGTCTTTTCGATTCTTAAAAATAAGTATATTACGGGCAGGAAGAAAAGACCAAGAATCGGGAGAATCAGGGAACAAAAAAAAAGTTTTTATTTTCTAACTTATCTAACTTATCGTTTTTATTTTCTAACTTAGGAATCAAGATAGTACAAACGTGACAGAAAGAAAATTTGGCACTCTATACAAACAATAAATAAATAAAATTAAATGAAAATAAAATTGCAATCACATTAAAATAGTTAATTTTTACGCAAAGCATTTGCACATTCAGTTTAGAGGGGATCAATTAGAATTTGATTATGAGCATAGCAAAATGAGGAAACAGACAAACATCATAAGAGCTCTACATGCTGAATTAAAAAAAAAAAAAAAATCATAGAAATAAGAAAAATTCTTAACGATTTTGCAATGTACGAAATTCGAATTTCAATCAGTTCAGTTCAGTGTTTCTTTAACAAAGTTTACACAAAATATATGTAACTTACATGGATATTAAGGACAAATATAAAGACATGATATTTTCAAACATTAAATTACTATACGCTTATATTTTTGAAAATGCTTACTTAGAATATATGACGAAAAACGATGTTATAATGGAGTGATCTAACTTGATCGTACCCTACATACAAATTTATGCGATATTAAAAACTGAACAAGAGCTAGATGGGAACATTTTGCTTGGTCATAAGGTGATTATGACAATTATTTTATTCCTGTCATTTATTTCCTTTATTAATTAGCTTATTTCTACTTTTGTTTTCATGTCGAAACAATTAAACTTATTATCCATATCATCTCTCTTCTTTTCCGCCTTCTTTTTTTCATTAAGTGAAGTCCCTATCGACTTATTTCTGCCCGTTTTAAAATGTTTTACCGTGTTATGATCACGTTATTATTGGATGCAAGGATTATTTTTCTTTCTACCTATTTTAAGAATTACTTTAACATATTTTCCCGCTTAACTTTTGGCATTTAATTTCCGTTTACACTAAGTTCATTTTAAGATATTTCCTGTTAATTTTGTTGTTAATTTTGATACATCTTTTGTAATTAGGATTTATTATTTAGTGTTTTATTCGGGAGATGGTGATTTCCTGAACTAGTCTGGGATGGTATAACCTTACAAATGTTTTTGTTCAGGAGAGTGTGCTTTGTTTCTGCTGAAATTTCTTACATTTGGGATAATGCTAGTGTTCCTGACAATGCCATACCCATAATAAAATTATTCGAGAATGTGTGTTTTTGATACATTCTGGATTAAAACCAGATAATTAATTTGATAATTCTTAGTAAATGAAACCAGAAGATAGTTGAAAATAATGCGAATAAATAATCATGTTTATAAAATAATGTTTATGTGAAGCCTGATAAATATTGGGCGACTTTATTGGTCTGTAACGTTTGGTGAAAATATAATTTTTCACCAAACGAAATTAAAAAACTACGATTCATCAGCTAAAATGAACTAAAATCAAGTAAAATTAATGAAGTCGATCGTCTTTTTTCAATTAAATAATATGTCGAATTTGATTGATTACATACAAATTTAACACAATATGGCGATAACATGGCAGAACCAATTAGAAATTATAATTTTACACTGTATTTTTCATTATTATAAATAAAATTATTTTTACCTATCGACATTTGGTACTTAGATATTTCAGGACAATAGATTAATTTTCACAACTATTTGACAAGTGTATGACATTTATATATGACAAATAGACTAATTAATTTCATCCGTCACGTGCAGAATTGTAAAATAGCCCAATAGTTTTTTTTTCTTCTCTTTTTTTGTATTAACAAGAGTTTTTTGTAATAATTTTATTTATAACGTTTTATTTATTGATAAGCAGTAAACACAGCATTCGGAAATGTATTTAAAATCAGTTCACTTTTTTTCGGAGAAACTTTTCTCATTTTTTTTATAAGTCTCGAGTCTTGTACTATCTTGCAGAATTATTTTTAAAACATTTCATTATTTTTTTCTAATTAAATTATTTATTTGCTGAACTATTCCAATTCAAAATTTTCCGTGTAATATTTTGAAATGTGAAAACCAAAAATTAAATTCTTTTAAGATTCCTTCAAGATCTCCTAATCTATTGAAAAAATCCATATGTCCACACTTTTACTGAAATTAGAACAAAAGGCAAAGCGAATGGGGCGGAGCCTCTTTACTGTTTCGATTCGAATGTTTGTCCTCCGAAGCAGAAAAAGAGATTCAACATGTTTAGTTACATAACGTGCTTTGCTTTGTGCATTTATAAAGTAGGGTTTGGTCGTTAATTTACGTCGCACTAGAGCTGCACAATGGGCTATTGGCGACTGTCTGGGAAACATCCCTGAGGATGATCCGAAGACATGCCATCGCAATTTTGATCCTCTGCAGAGGGGATGGCACCCCCGCTTCGGTAGCCCGACGACCTGCACGCGAAGTCGAGCACTTTACGGTAGAACAGTTTAACGAGGACCAATACCGCACACCCTCGGTCCCTACGCAGACTGATCCAAGTGGTCACCCACCCGCACACTGACCGCAGACAGTGATGCTTGACTTTGGTGATCTGCTTTGAACCGTGTCTTAACGATCAGTCCACTGCGGGACTATAAAGTAGGGAAAAACCCTTCTTAGCACCGGTTTTGCTTATATTCAGAGCAAAGAAGAGGCTTCTATGAGGAAAATATTTGCGTTTCGCTTTAAGCTTGGTTAACAGTTAACTTCTCTACGCCACACAGTGGGACAAAATCAGAAAAATGCGGCCAAAATTAGAAAATTAACTTCAATGTTCTAAAAATTGATCACCTATAGGTTTTCTGGGTCGCTGATTTCAAATATGAAATCAAAATTTCAAAGAAACGAAATGGAGGATGATTATTGAAAAAATTGTAAATAAATAAGTAAAAATGATTTACTATAGTAGTTTTTGAGATCTTTGATTACAAATTTGTGATTAATAATTTCAATAAATAAAGTAATGGATGCAAAATCGCAAATATTTATCAAAGCAAATTTAAACTAAATAAATTGAATCAAAATATTTAAAATTGTTAATTACAAATTCGATTATCGATTTTAAAAAAAATAATGAATCTATTTTGCTAGATATAAAAAATGTTGAAAATGTTATAACAAAAATAATAATCTCAAGTTTATTTTTATAATTTTTTCATTAATTTTATCATTACTATAAAAATGACACGAACTATAAAAATCGATATATCAGCCAAATTCGCAAATATTCGCAGCTAATTTTTTTTTAGTTCTTAAGTATATATACCAAACAAATGTACACATTTTTTTTTTAACCTCGTCAACGTAAGGCTTTTTTTATAGAGCACTCTAAAGTTACAATTTCATTGTGCAGGGCAGAAATAGGGAAATGGCTCTGGTTTTAATAGTATTTATATAAAATAATGAATTCATATATATCTTAGAAATACATTTATGTATAAATCATGCATAGTTTTAATATTTTTATTTACTATAAGGATTTATCATATTAATAAAAATTTAACTGAAAAATTTAAATTTTTTTATTTTGACTTTGTTTTCATTTAATTGCTATTTTCATTTATGAACCAAAAAAAAAAACAAAATACACCGTCATATTCCTTGGACATTTTACTACAAAAAACCATATTGAGATTTTTTTTCCTTACAACTTCATTTTCTTAATTTTAGAACAGTTATTTTTTTTAAAAAATGAATTTTGCTCCACAGTGCGCCACAAAATAAAAATTTGACTAGTTGTCCAATATCTATCTGGTTTGAAAGCGTGGTAAATCGATTTTTCATTTTGAAAGGGATCGTCCATGACAACATAAGATTTGGTGAATAATATGAGCGATTAATCCTCACTTCGGCTGGATCACACTATTGGTTTTTGAAAATGACATCACTGTTTGGGGGAAGACCCATGCTGTGTATTGCATAGTATTTTGGCGACAGATTTTATATTTAGTTTTCAAACGCGCTCTGTTTACACATGGTATTAATGTTAAGTAATAAAGACAATATTCACAGTTTTGTGGTAATTTTTATTCGAATCTAAGTAAGTGATATTAAACTATACTGCTTTTACGTCATGGGCAACTGGGGTTGATCGAGAAATGCAGGGGGGGGGGAGCTAGCCCAGAATTTTGGTCATTACTTTAAGCTAAATTTACATGTTGCTTGATTATGCAGTTTTTAAAATTATTCATAACACAACTAAATTACGATGTATTAGTAAATTTGAGCTTATATTTATTTCAATTTTTGTTACTTTATAACTGAAGATAAAAGAAGGAATAAATTCCAAGCGAGCACGTGTGAATACGAAATTTGTCGCCAAAATCATGCCAATAGCCACCATCACCCTGCCGCGACTTTACACATTGTCGACT
>NC_092206.1:57130513-57193456 GCF_043381705.1 Parasteatoda tepidariorum | reverse complement strand
TTTATAGTATTAAAAAAAAAAAAAAGAAAGAAACATTGCTCTGTACAATGGGGGGTGTTTGAACACCCCCCTTATCTACGTTCCTGAGTAATACTTTTCTTCTAGAGAAAAGTATTATTTTTCTTTAGAACTATGTTTAATGTAGTTTTCAGTTTCATATAGTTTCCCAACTTAAAAGATTTTAATCTATATGAAAATCAAGAGAGAAACTAACGTACTTCCTTCCTCTATGACTTTCCACACGCTAATGGGGAAAGCATGTAAAGTGTTGCCATAGGTAGAGAGTTCTGCTCTACGCCACCTGCAGATTTTTTTTAATAATATTACAGGATCAAAATAAAATTACAGGATGGGTAAATTGGCGATCGAAATGGGCTGCAGGTGGCGCAGAGCTGAACTCTCTACCTATGGCAATCTTATGAATTCAACTTTTTATGGGGCCTCCCTGGCCGAGCGGTATCACAAGTCCAAACGCTCTGTTAAGCGTGGAGGTAGCGGGTTCGAATCCCGCCGTAACCCTGGATGTATTCTTTGTGATGTCTTTCTCTGAATTGTTCTATCTNAAGTTACAATTAAGAATTAAAAAATACTATATTCAGATTGAAAATTAAATAGCAATGAATAATAAATTTTTTAAAACTAAACACCTTCTATAATGTACAATAGTAAATCACACCATAATAAACACGACTATGATCAACCAGAAAGCTATTTATTATGTAAAAATATTTTACTACGCACTCAACAAAAAATATATTAAATACCATTAGGAACATAATTGTAAAAAAAGTTTAACATCCTGACTTTACATAAAATGGGACAAAAAATCACTTCATATGAACATTATAATAGCTTTAAAAAATAGGAAATAAATTGAAATTAAATAAATTTTAAAGAATGTCTTTTACAAATGTATAGAATTTCATTAAAAATTTGCAAATGCAATTTTAAAGTAAGTGCATTTTATTTTAATTGTCTATAGAAAAATAGAAATATATTTTGTACAAGATATGGAAATTGTACTAAAAATAATAATTTTTATAAAAAATATCTTTGAAAAATTTTTTGAACTTAATTTCTTTATCTATTATGTTATAATACACAGTATAATTATAAAATTAAATAAAGTGCTTTTTATTTCAACCATTTATAGAAAAATAGAAATATTTATAACAAAATATTGAAAATGTGCTGAATTATAAGAAAACAACTACATATTAATATCACACACTTATACATAAAGACCTCATGACAAATTTTTTTTTTAATGAACTGGACAGCTATTTCAAAATGACAAATTAAAATCCTTTGAATATTTCCTTATTAAATTAATTTATTTAGTTAAATAGATTTTGGAATTTAAAAAAAAAAACTTATGGTTTACTAATTACGATTATTTTGTAAGAGTTTGAGTAATCCTGAGCGTTCTTCAAATTTTTGGGTGAAAATAGTCTCAAAAACGTTCAAATGCAATTAAAAAATTTTATGACCATTAAATATTTAAATGACTTGTCTTGAAAAACAAGAAATTGATTTTATGAAGCAATCTATAATACTTTACATGTTTCATAAACCAACTAAAAATAAGGCTTCTCACCAGTATGAACAAGACCGTGCCTAATGAGATGACTTTTTTGTGAAAAACTCTTATTACATATACTACACGAATAAGGTTTCTCTCCAGTATGAACACGACTGTGTTGATTCAGAAGCAGTTTTTGTGAAAAACTTTTATGACATAAACTGCAAGAATAAGGCTTCTCACTAGTATGAACAAGACTGTGTCGTGTCAGATTACCTTTTTGAGAAAAAGTCTTATTACATATACTACAAGAATAAGGCTTATCACCAGTATGAACACGACTATGTTGATTCAGAATCAGTTTTTGTGCAAAACTCTTATGACAAAAACTGCAAGAATAAGGCTTCTCATCAGTATGAACAAGACAGTGCTTTTTCAGATTACTTTTTAATGAAAAACTTATATTACATAAACTGCAAGAATAAGGCTTCTCACCAGTGTGAACACGGCTGTGTCTTTTCAGACAACCTTTAAGTGAAAAACTCTTATTACATATAGTACAAGAATAAGGTTTCTCCCCAGTATGCACACGACTGTGTACATTCAGATATACTCTTTCTGAAAATTTTTTATTACATATACTACAAGAAAAAGGTTTCTTGTAGTTCCCAGTATGAACACGACTGTGTCTGGTCAGTCTTATTTTTCGTGAAAATTTTTCATTACATATACTACAAGAATAAGGCTTCTCACCAGTATGAACAAGACCATGTTGTGTCAGATTACCTTTTTGTGAAAAACTCTTATTACAAATACTACAAGAATAAGGCTTATCACCAGTATGAACACGATTGTGTTCTTTCAGATTACTTTTTAGTGAAAAACTTTTATTACATTTACTACAAGAAAAAAGCCTCTCACCAGTGTGAACAAGATCATGTCTAATGAGATGACCTTTTCGTGAAAAACTCTTATTACATACACTACAAGAATAAGGTTTCTCACCTGTATGAACACGGCTGTGACTGGTCAGACTTTTTTTCAGTGAAAATTTTTTATTACATATACTACAAGAATAAGGCTTCTCACTAGTATGAACAAGACTGTGTCGTGTCAGATTACCTTTTTGTGAAAAACTCTTATTACATATACTACAAGAATAAGGCTTCTCTCCAGTATGAATATGATGGTGTTCTTTAAGATTACTTTTTAGTGAAAAACTCTTATTACATATACTACAAGAATAAGGCTTCCGCCTCTCACCAGTATGAACACGACTGTGACTGGTCAGATTACTTTTAAGTGAAAAGCTCTTATTACATATACTACAGGAATAAGGTTTCTCACCAGTATGAATAAGACTGTGTCTTTTCAGACTACCTTTTAGTGAAAAACTTTTATTACATATAGTACAAGAATAAGGTTTCTCCCCAGTATGCACACGACTGTGTACATTCAGAAATACTCTTTCTGAAAATTTTTTATTACATATACTACAAGAAAAAGGTTTCTTGTAGTTCCCAGTATGAACACGACTGTGTCTGGTCAGATTTCTTTTTAGTGAAAATTTTTGATTACATATACTACAAGAATAAGGCTTTTCACCAGTATGAACAAGACCATGTAGAGTCAGACTACTTTTTTGTGAAAAACTCTTATTACAAATACTACAAGAATAAGGCTTATCACCAGTATGAACACGATTGTGTTTTTTCAGAGTACTTTTTTGTGAAAAACTTTTATTACATTTACTACAAGAAAAAAGCTTCTCACCAGTGTGAACAAGACCATGTCCAATGAGATTACTTTTTCGTGAAAAACTCTTATTACATATACTACAAGAATAAGGTTTCTCACCTGTATGAACACGACTGTGACTGGTCAGATTATTTTTCAGTGAAAATTTTTTATTACATATACTACAAGAATAAGGCTTCTCACTAGTATGAACAAGATTGTGTCGTGTCAGATTACCTTTTTGTGAAAAACTCTTATTACATATACTACAAGAATAAGGCTTCTCTCCAGTATGAATATGATGGTGTTCTTTAAGATTACTTTTTAGTGAAAAACTCTTATTACATATACTACAAGAATAAGGCTTCCGCCTCTCACCAGTATGAACATAACTGTGACTGGTCAGATTACTTTTAAGTGAAAAGCTCTTATTACATATACTACAAGAATAAGGTTTCTCACCAGTATGAATACAACTGTGTCTTTTCAGACTACCTTTTAGTGAAAAACTCTTATTACATATACTACAAGAATAAAGTTTCTCACCAGTATCAGCATGACAATGTTTAGTCATATTAATCTTCTCTGAAAAAACTCTTTTTACATATAGTACAAGAATAAGGTTTTTCCCCAGTAAACACACAAATGTTTTTTTTAATTATCCTTCAATAAGAATATCTTCTTACATATACTAAAAGAAAAAGGCTTCTCACCAGTATCAGTCGGACATTTTCCTGAAAGCCTCTTGCTACAATAACAAGAATAAGGTTTACTTACAGGATGATACTTATTCTGAATTAAGTTAGGCCCTTAATACAAAAAAGAACATGCTGTATTAAGTCACTTACTTTGACTAAATTTTTAATTAAGTAAAATATAATACTGAAGAAATATGATTTATTAATAGGTGCATCTGTGAAAGCATTCATTTAAATTATATTGAGATGTTAAAATTTTTTATTTTTCACAATCAACTTTAACATTTCTCTTTTGTTGAACATACCAAGATACAAAACTAAATTAAATTATTTTACTTTGTGATATTAACATGATGATAACAATTATGAACATGAAATTATCAAACTTGATTTCATTAACTAAGACAATGCAGAAATATAGTTCATTATAAACGAAGAAAGGCAACAAAAAAAAAATTTCACTTTCACAGACTTAAAAGGATTGAAATTATCTATAATAATATTAAAAAATCTTTCATTTCAAATTTTTAAATCAACGTTCTATCATGCACAAGAAAAGCAAGCTCTTATTCATTAACATAAATACGAGATAGTCAACAAAGTTTAATTCTATTTACGAGTATTAAATTGCTCAAATTGAATACAAAAAACATTTTCTCAGTGTGAACAAGAAAATCACAATTTAAATTTCTTGTGTATAAATATATGGTTTATGAAAGTGACACACAGCTTAATTATCTGCGGTAGTCAGTAATCTTGATCTATTTATAACTGTTTAATAATGCACTGCATTAAAAGTTCGTTTAAAGTGTTACTTGTACCAAATTATACTTTTTTTCCTTGATTAATTTATCACAATGCCTGTCTAAATAAATTATGTCTAAATTATGAACACAAAGCAATGAAATGAAACTACTTCTTTTTTTTTTAATTTTTAGAACAGAAGTAAAATGTTTTATAATAACGAAAAATAATTATGAACTACAATTGGAAACTCAGGAACACAAACATTAAATTTCCATGTATGAAAATAATTTTCTGTTAGAACTTCATTGCGTCCATGCACAGAGACTATTTGCTGCTAGTGTTGCTACATAGATAGACATTGCCTTTATATAATAATATTCCCTTTACCCATGGAGAATTTTCACACAATGAATGTACAGAATATAGTTTGGAGAATTTTCACACAATGAATCGTCCAGAAAACAGAATGTTTTTAAAAAAAATTTATGCACGCACGATACGAATTTTATTAACTGTCAGAAAAAAGATATTTTATCATTCACATCGATTTTTTTTCGTATAAAGATGATAATGTATGATTTAGATCTGGATGGAAATAACCTTTTTCAAAAGCTTTCTATATTGTTTCCATTACAACGAGGGTAATTACATGTGTGAGATTACGAATCCGCGGACTTATAAATTTGATCCAAGTAGTTGCAAATCAAAAACAACTTTTTTAAAACTTTCCTTTACACAAATATGGTTAATTAATGTCTTCTTCGGTCTAAGTAAGACATTATGTTTTAATACAGTTATCTCGGTAAAAATTTTTTCAAGAAAGAACTATACAAAAACGATGATAGTTGTTTACATCTTCGCCAAAGGATACGAGAGGAGGCCTTTTCATTTCCCTTCTAACCTTCAGTTCGGCCCGAAATATAGAGCAGCTTTTGCTTAGCTGACCGACTTTTTAATAAATAGAGGCATTTGATTGGCCGATTAAGTCATCGTTTTCATCTTTATTGCTTAATTGTTTTGTCAGGTTTACTAGAATGGCATTTTTGTTCAATTTCGCTAATGCGCATGCTTGGTTTGATAATATTTTCAAACCAATCGAAGTACTTCGTAGAGCAGAAAGTCTACGAAGAAATTCTTGTAAGGAGCAGAAAGTCGGTTTTCTATCAAAACTTCATACTCAGATTGATTTAAATCAATTTATGAATTTGATGTATATGTTTTGCTTAAGAAAGATATTAATGTTATATTTTCTAAAAATGATCGCGCAAAAAACGAAAGATTTCTTAGTTTAAAAATAAAAAAATAAATAAAATTGAAATTTATCAATATATTTACCTAACAATATAGAAAGAAAATTTAAGAAATAAGTTCGTTAAAAATTATTTGTATGCTTAAAACAAAGTGCTAAACAAATTAAAAAAAAACAAAAACACTTTTAAAACAACACTATTTTTTATCACTATTATTTCACATAAATAATTAAGTTAAATTGAATAATTACCGAATTCTGAGCAAAAAAACAAAGTTGGGTTTAATTTCTTAAAAATAAAAACAAAAGAATTATGATATTCGGTAATATATTCAACTGACAATATTGAAAGAAAATTAAAAAACACGATTATACTCTTTAATAAAACAAAGTCCTAAATGATTTTAAAAAAAGAAGTCGCAATCGCAAACATAACTAATTTTTTTGAATAAACAAAGTTGATTGACTTATGTCCAAATCCAAAGGAGGAAAAATAAGTTTTGTTATAATTTCATTATCACAAAGTCAGTCCCACTAATAATAATCTGCAAGAAACGATATCAAGTCGCGACAAAGCAGAAAAAAAAACTAAGAGGTGCGGAAACTAACATGCGAGATCACGATATATGTTCTCAAAACTGATTCTGATTCTACCGCTCATCAATCAAGGCCGTTTCAATATAACGATACGAACATCGTCTTCCCCAGCGCGAGTTGGCATCGGAACGTAAAAGATCCTTGCATGTCTTGTATCGCTATATAGTATATCGCTATATCGTTCGTCTTCTTTACTCGACGGCTTAAATCAGATTTCTGATGCATCGCCTGGAACTAAAGTCGCTGTATCGGCCTGCCGATACAGGCGTTAAATCGATATGTCGTGATATATCGATTTATAGTCCAGTCCTACTTGTGTAAGTTCAAACAAAGACATAAAGATAGAAAGATCAATCACTATACCAAACGAATGTCAGGGTGAACTATGACATCACTGGTCTCTACTCTATTTTTTTTTTATTTGATTTTTATTAATTGTTATGATAAATAATAACATTCTGTCTATATGCCAGAAAAATCATAACACATTTTTTTCATATTTTTTTAAAGGTTTATAATGTATAAATTTTAAAATGAAAAAATTAATGTATTCTTAAAAATTGATTTTTATATTGGTCTAAAATCAAATACTTGAAATAAATAAAATTAAAAAACAGAAAAACAATTTAAGTGCTAATTAAAAACATATAAAAAATATGAAAATAATAATTAAAATGAAATAATAATTAAAATAAAATAAAGAACAGTTTTATGAGCAATCTAAGCTGCCCAAAACACTTAATTTCATGAAGAACAATAAATTGGAAAATGTTAATAATTGCTGAGATAGAGTCTCATAATTGTCTGCTACCGTTCAATTAGTTTGTTACTAAAACTTTTTCATGGTTTTCATTTGTGCCCTATGGTAAATTCTAATTATTTTCATTTAAAAAGTCTTTAAAAATATAATTTCATTCCTGTATTTAAATTACAAGTAACTTTGATATCTGGGTTGTGTACAAAAATACAAAAAGGTACAAAAAATTTTTTAGAGCATTTCACAACATTTACTTAGATGGGCTATATATCAAAGATGATAAAAAAAATGATTGATTATTATAAAATGATTTCATTGCTGTAATGAACATTTCGTGATGGAATCCTATTTCAATCAAGAAATCTGACAAACGTTTTCGTGGTTTTCCTTAACTTGTATCGTAGAATTTGGTTACTACAATAGCTTTTATAAGTATGCCTTTATTCTGATACTTAAATTGCAAGTTACTTTGATTTCTGGGTTGTGTAAAGAAATATTAATATAAGAAGAGTGTTTAGAATATTCACTAAGATGTCAGATTGTTTTTCAAAGATGATAAAAAAATTATTGATTATAAAATAAATTTCATTGCGATAATTAACATTTATCTGGAAACCTATTACCATTCAGCAATTTAAAAGACTTTTTCATGGTTTCCCTTCGCATGTAACGTAAATTTTATTTTTTTAATTTAATCTTCATTAAAATAAACTATTCTTACATGAATATGATTGTATTCCGATACTTAAATTGTTAATTACTATGATTTCTGAATTGAATTAAAAATAATAAGGGCTTTTCGTTACATTCACAAAGATGATAAGCTTCACAAGAATGATAAAAAAAATTATTGGTTATTAGAAAATAATTTCTTTTAGATCATAAACATTTAGCTGCAATCCAATTACTGATAAAAGCAATTTTAAAAACCTTTTCGTGGTTTTCCTTAGCGTGTAACGCAAAATTTAATAATTTTAATTAAAATAAGTTATTTTTATAGCAATTGTACTTCGATATTTAAAATCCAACTAACTTTGATTTCTGGGATGAGTTAATAAGAAGAGCTTTTCGTTCTGTTCAGAAAGATGGTACCCTTAAGGATAATAATAATAAAAAAAATGGTTGTTTACAAAAAATATTTTCAATGAGGTGATGATGAACATTTAGCTTAAATCTATTATCACCAAGCAATTAAAAAAAAAAAGCATTTTCGTGGTTTTCCTTTTTGCGTGTAACACAAAATGTGATTATTTTGATATTATTCCGATGCTTAAATTGCAAGTTATCTTATTTTATATACCAATAAAAGCAACCTGAAAAGCATTTTCGTTTGTTTTTCTTAGCGTGTAATGCGAAATTTGATAATTTTAATTTCAATTTAATCTTGATTTTAATTAGTTATTTTTATAATTTTCATAAATATGGTTTTATTCCAATACTTAAATAGCGAGTTACTTTGATTTTCGGGTTGAGTCAGTGAACTACAAAAATTTAAAGAGCATCTCATTATACTCACAAAAATGCTAAAAAAATTATTCATTAATTAAAAAATTCGTTGCGATTACTGAGCTTTTAAATAGAATCAAACAATCTGAAATATATTTTCGTGGTTCCCCTTTACGCGTAACGCAAAATATGATTGTTTTCTCAAACTTTTATTCAAGCAAGAAAAGAAAAGAAAAAAATTTATAATCTTACATCTTCTATCATCTTCTAACATCTTCTTACATCTTCTTACATCTTCTGACTCTTCAACACTACTGTTAGAAAATTTGACGGGTCATTAGGTTGTCTTTTGTCAACATCTGAATGAAATTCGAACAAATAGTATTGTATTTGTAATGGCGAAAATATCAAAATGATGAAATAAACATGAACTTTTTATACAGTGTTAAAAGTACTCGGGTTCCTTTGATTTTATTATTTTACTAATAACTTTTTCTAGTATGTTATATTGAAATATCTGATATCTTGAAATGTCTGATATCTGAAAAATTCTTTGAGTCAAGAAAAAAAAAAAAAAAAAAAAAAAAAAAAAAAAAAAAAGAAAGAAAGAAAGAAAGAAAACTTTTAATTTTTTTGAAATATACTTGGCTTTTAATCACAAACGCCTTAAAAATTTTGCTCTCGATAAAAATAATTTCAAATGTTTTTAATCCTTCATCTCTAATTAACCTCGTTATATCATGTTTTTGATCAAAGTTCAGCAGGGTGATTGTTCTTTCTCTCCTAAATATTAATTTGATCCCTACACACGTTTTCATAATGATTCGTAAAATATATATTAACGGCCCGGATTAGACAAAACAGAACTATATTCTTCAAAAATGGCAATTATTTAATTTAAAATTTATCCTTTTGTGTGTGATAACATCTCATTGTCAACCATATCAGTGTCACGTACCAATGACATCCGATAAAAATCTAAATGTCAATGCACACATTAACTGAGGTTAAGGGATTAACTGAATGCTTAGTAAAATAAGAGCTTCCTTTGATGATATGTTTTTTAGACAAGTGGTGTAATCAGGGGCGGACTAAGGCCTAGGCAACATAGGCACGTGCCGAGGGCCCGTAATTTTTGGGGCCCGAAATTTAGGTTTTCAATTTTTGTAATTAATTTTTATTTTTATTTAACAGAAAAACTTGATATTCATAATTATAGCTGAAACGTATTCAAATTATGCCGAATCTTTGATAGATAAAGACGACAAGGGTGGACGAAGGATTTACAACTCACTAAGTGAACGAAATAAAGGAAGCCAAATTTTACTCTCTAATTATTGATTCAACACCTGATATATCTCACGTAGATCAGCTGACCGTTATTATTCGCTATGTTCTTCCAAGTGATATAAAAGAAAGATTTTTGGGATTTCTTCCTATATTTTCTCATACTGGTATAAACTTGGAAAAAGTCATTTAAGAATTTTTAAATAATGTAGATTTAGACATCACTAACTGTCTGGGGCAGGGTTATGATAATGCGTTTAATATGTCAGGTAAATATAAAGGACTCCAATCTAGAATAAAAGAACATATTTTTTCTGTCTATTTTATAGCATGCACAAATCATTCATTAAATTTAATTGGAAACGCTGCTGCCGAAAATTGGAAGCATGGAAAATTACATTCGCATCGTTGCATTGCTTTTTTCAATATCGTGCAGGAATTGTACGTATTTTTTTCAAATTCTACACATAGGGGGAATGCATTCCAAAAATTTTGTAAGAGCAAACACTTGAGTATGAAACCTATTTGTGACACCAGGTGGTCTGCTATTTTCCAATATTGTGAAATCCTTAAATGAAAATTATGAAGAAATTAAACATTGCTTACGTCATTTTTCCTCAAACAAAGATGAAAAACCATTAACAAGATTCGAAGCTGTCGATTTACATAAAAAACTTGATACATTTGAGTATGTACTGTTACTTTCTATATGGGAAAAGATTTTAGAGAGAATAGATGCTTCAAACAAGACTCTTCAACAAAAAGACGAATCTTTAAATACAGCAGTTTTAATATATGATTCATTGATAGATTTCATACCAACTGTTAATGATTTTGACAATTAAGAAAAAGAAGCAAAAAAAGTTAAAGATATTGGAAATACTAATGATAAAAAACGGCAGAAAATACGAAAATACGATTTCATGATGAAATTCCAGAACATGAAATATGATTCAGTGGCAAAGAACATTTTAAAGTTAAAATTTTTTGTTCTATGCAATTCTTTAACATTAAAAAAAGATCTGAGGGATATAGAACTATTAACAATAAATTCAAAACAATTTTTCATGATAGTGATGTTTGTGACTCTTCAATCGAGGAATTAAAATTTTATGAACAAGATTTAAAGCTAGCAAAACTGGAAAATGAAGTATTGCAATTTAAGACTTTTATAAGTAAATAAAATATTATTTCGCTTGTATCCATGTGGTCATTTATTCAGGAAAATAATATTATTGCAATATTCCCTAATTTAAACATAATTCTGAGAATTTATTTAACCCTTCCAATAAGCAATGCAAGCGACGAAAGATCAATCTCAGTAATAGTCAGAATAAAAAAATTCTAAGATCCACATTAGGCCAACGAAAATTAAATAGTTTATCATTACTTTATATAAAAAAAGAGTTATTAAATAACTGTACTAATTATGACAAACTAATTGACGAGTTTTCAGTATTAAAAGTGAGAAAAAAAGGCAATATAACTCAATCTGGGTATATTTGTTTAAGTATTATTGTTTGTTCTAATAAATTATGTTTATGTTTGTTTGCTTTAATAAATCATGTTTATTTAATTTTTGTACATCTATATTATTTTTACCCTTGTTTACCTTGGAACCCGATAATTAAATAGAACTACACACTGTATGCTTTAAAGCCAAACTACCAAACGCAAAGTATGCGTCATGCCTGAAAAATAGGGTCCCGCAGTGGACTGATCGTTAAGACACGGTTCCCAGCAGATCACCGAAGTCAAGCATCACTGGCTACGGTCAGTGTGCGGGTGGGTGACCCCTTGGATCAGTCTGCGTAGGGACCGAGGGTGTGCGGTATTGGTCCTCGTTAAACTGTGCTACCGTAAAGTGCTCGACTTCGCGCGGTGGTGGTCGGGCTACCGAAGCGGGGGTGCCATCCCCTCCGCAGAGGATCAAAATTGTGATGGCATGTCTTCGGATCATCCTCCGAGATGTTTCCCAGACCGTCGCCAATAGCCCATTGTGCAGCTCTAGTATGACGTAAATTAACAACAACAACAACTGAAAAATAGGCCCGAAATTATAATGTTGCCTAGGGCCCGCTTTAGCCTTAGTCCGCCACTGGGTGTAATCGTCTAATAATTATTTTTTTTAAATCGTTACAAGAAAGGTTTGCAAGGGTATATTTTTTCAGACACATGTGAGTTAATTTAAATCAAATGCACTGGGGGACAAAATTAAAAGATGGAAGACATTTTCCCAAATATCTAAAAAAATACTGAATATAAAGAAATGAAATTTGGTATGGATATACCTTATTCCATGATAATAAAGTGTGCAAAAAAAAATGAAAGTGCCATTCACTGGCAAGATCTATTGCCAATAAATCCAATGTAGTCTGAACTTAAGGATAAAAGATGACAATAAAAGTGAGGCTTGTACAGTGTGTGTTGCCTCTAGTATGGTGTATGGTCACCCCTGACAGACAGACAGCATGCACAACGAATATGCATGCTGTTAATAAGGGAGTTAAGGAGGAACTTGTGGAAGACCCTCCCATCCTTCCACCAGAACAATTTTTAACTCCAGAATGGTTCTGGGGGGAGGTTGGTGCATCGCAATAGCTCTCCTAAGAGCATCCCAAGCATGTTCAATAGGATGCAGGTCAGGGGATTAGACTGACCAATCCATTCGTTGAATATCCTCGCTTTCCAGATACTCATCAACCATGAGAGCCCTATGTGATCGCGCATTGTTGTCCATAAAAATGAACTAAGGGCCAACAGCTCTCCTGAAAAGACGCACATAGGACTCTAGGACCTCCTGCCTGTATCTCTGGGCATTCACGGTACCATTGTAAAACACAGGGAGCGGTGGGCGGGTATCTTGCATGTGCGAATGAATGTGCGAAAATGCTTTCCATCTCTTAATTTTGTCCACCAGTGTAAATGTACTATATGTTTATATGTACTCACTTTTCCTTTCTAAAGGAATCCAGCGAATAAAAGAGTATGCATGCTTGCCAAGTTTTATCCAACCAAAAAATAAGATAGATTCAATACCTCCCTAATTTACTCTTCTTATATATTTGAATTTTTGTATTAAAGAAATATATGAAATTTAAAATTGAAGCCTAGCTAACAGAGCAGAATTTCGCAACGAGTTGTGATAAGAGGCGTGTAAAAACTTAAGTACGACATTTTAAATACAGTAGGTTGTTGTCGTTGTTCTTCAAATATAATAAAGAGAAAACGTTTTACCAATGAATTTAATAAAAATAATTCCGTTTTGGTTGTATTCTTCAATTTTTATTGCTAACTAATCATATAACCAATATATTTAGAGAAAAAACTTTTTGAATCTTGCATAATTTTCAGAAAACCACTGATGCACACTTAAACCCTATTTCTTATAATCATAGTCATCTGTATTTTATAAAACAATCAAATACGAGGTCGAATTTCCAGTCAGAATGAGAGGGGGGGGGAAGAACATACATACGAGGGGCAAGCTTATAAATTATGAAATTATCTATGAAAACTCATAACTAAATACTTTCTATTTATTCACGTAATTGGTATTGGTATAATTGGTATTATCACGTTGGTATTATTTGCAACTTTCACACCATCTTTGTTAAACAACTTGTCTTTTAGGCGTCCTCTTTTCTTCTAATTCTTTGGGAGACTTACTCCACTGCATCCTGGTATTGCTGAAAAATAAAATATCGATAGCATTTTCTTTAATAATTAAAATCTTACAGTTATTTTATTTACTGTATAAATACATGCAACCTTTTAGTTTCAAGCTTGTTAATATCCCTTATTATACTAGATTACTTTACTTAAGATAAACGTGTTTTCTGGTTTCATTAAAGTTTTAATAATAACTCTGTAACTATGACACTGTCATACTATTATCAATAGCTGAAACCATTTTTCATGTGCTTTACTATAATCCTTATCTTAAGTTAAAACAAAAAAGTCTACTCATAGGTAAGGGTCGCAAATTAATCTTTATCCAACTATAGTACAAAAACGCTAGTGAATTTCACAAATCGCAGTACAAGAAGGTGGATGCAATGAACAAGAAACAGAGAGGAGTTTAAAAACAGCTATAATTAAATCTCTTTTAGTATTTATTACATCCTCTTTATTCTATTTGATTTGTTAAATTTCTTAGAATTTTTGTTTTTAGTGCTTTAAAAAATTTGCAACTTCCATTTCATTACATTTTTGTTGCCATCTTTGATAAGAATTCTTAAAATATATGTTAACGGTTATACATCTTTACGGACTATTTCAGAGCAAACTTTCACGAATTCAATATTTGGTCCTAAACTTTTTGTTGCAATAAATTTCTGTTGTAATATAAAATTCAATTTTAAATCAATCATTTTTTTTTATTAGAATGGTAGACCTATAAGGAAATTCAAATATTGATTTAGTTAGAATTTTTAGTCCTCAATATTTATAAATACTTCTTCCAGGATGTGGAGATTTTCTAACTTAGTCTAAATGTACTCTTAAAAAAGGAGAATATTTAAACCCACCCTTTATTTAGATCACCTCTCGATTTGCAAATCTTAATAAATAAGATCCCATGTTTTAATCCACCCGCTACACATCTACTACCCGTCCATGTTATCCAATAACTGCTGTTATTACTGGCAGGGGAGGCTGCTCTAAGTATACTGATTTCTCAGGATCTATATACATCCAAATATCCTGAAAATGTAATCACTTGTTCTTCCAACTGTAATGTATGTTCCCAATAAATATCATTCTGTTACTTGCACTCCTTCTTTGTGTAGCAATTTTATTGGTCATTAGTGTATACTGTATTTTTATTATTATATTATAAAAGGTCATTTGAATTCTGACAAATATTTAAGTTACATGGTTTTCTTGAATAAGCATGATTTTAACATCCCCATGTTTCTATACATTTCGAAACTGAATTTTGCAAACATGTTCTTCCGTCAAACCTGCTCTACACGTTCTTTAACTAAGTTCTTGTCCCGCAGTGGACAGATCATAAAGACACGGTTAACTTGTGCTTTTCAATATTATTCTAAATTTTAATTTTAAAAATATCATTTACAGTAGTAATGTTATCACAGCAGCATCAAACAAATCATAAAATATGTAAACAGAAAACTTTAATACATGTAAAGTAATTCTTAAAACCAATAGTATAATAAAATGTAAATCAATATTTTTATTTTAATATCATTTAAGCATATTCATACAAGGAAAGTTGATAACTTTAATAGTTACTTTAAAATTACGGTGCAAAATATTATTAATTTATCCTTTTACTCATAAGAAACAGAAAAGTGGTTTCCTTCCAACCTCTTATTATTAAAGTTATAACTTATTTGTCATTTATATTTCCTTTCAAATAATATTCAATACACACACACACTAAAAATAATTTTTATAATTAACAACAAAAATTTTTGCTTTAAATAAAAACACAGATC
Organism: Parasteatoda tepidariorum; assembly: GCF_043381705.1. NCBI lineage: Eukaryota > Metazoa > Arthropoda > Arachnida > Araneae > Theridiidae > Parasteatoda > Parasteatoda tepidariorum. The sequence continues at coordinate 57,177,954 of NC_092206.1, read as the reverse complement.
CGACAAAAATGCTACGAAAATGATACCTGCAAAATTACTGATTTCTGTAGTGAGGTAGCTGCAATATATAGCTAGCAAGTAAATATGTTGACACCAAGAGCTATTTTATATCAAGCGGTGCAATACTAATGTCCAGTATCCTTTGAATCTCTTTGCAAGAAAAAAAAATATTGTAAGGAAAAATATGTATTTCCTAGTGTATTCGTAACATCATTCCAGTTCAAACGTTTTCGCCATTTTCGCTCACTATAAAAAATTGAGCATCCAAGCTCTTGGCAATCACCCATTTCAGCTGATCGCCAAAGTTTAGGGTTATAAAACGGCTGGCATTCAAGACAGTGCGGAGAATAAAATTTAATTTATTTAAAATCTAGCTGTTGTTTTTGCTCATTTACGTCGCACTAGAGCTGCACAATGGGCTATTGGCGACGGTCTGGGAAACATCCCTGAGGAAGATCCGAAGACATGCCATCACAATTTTGATCCTCTGCAGAGTGGATTTTAAAATCTAGCAAAATGTAAAATATATTAGTTATTAAAATTTGATAAAATGAATCTAGATCCTTAAAAAGTAAAATTCTAGATACTTTAATAAATTTATAATATTTTTTTTGTGACAAAAGCGATGTAAAATAATGCAACTTTGGAATTGTTCTCTTCTTTGAACAAACTCCGTAAATTTTTGAAAGCTTAAACGTAGTGATGATTCCCAATGCACCCTTTTTGGTGCAGGCTGAGAAGGAAAGAAAGCGTAGTTTGCAACTTGCGAGAAATTCAGTTATAGGAAATTCCTCCTTGAATTTTGGAATACATTTCTTGCATCAATATAATTAAAAATAAAAAAAATCCCTAAGACATTGAAAGTAAATTATAGCTATTGAATTTTGAAAAGTAACTAATTCGAATTGTTTTCTCAAAAAGTTGATTGTAAGTTAAATTTAGCGGCTCTACAATAATAATAATAAATGAACTAAAAATATTTTATTTATAGACTACGAAAGCTAGATAGAAAGATTCTTCCTAAAATACTGTTTTGAAACAATGATTTTTTATTCCAATAGGGGAAGTAACTATAGTCGTTATCAGCATTATTTTTATTTTATTTTTCTGCGAAATGTGTTGTTAGCTTATGAATATTATTTTTTTAGAACTCTTTGATCGCAAATCCCTCTCTCATAAAATTTTACATTGCTTTTTTTCTATTTAAATGTTCGCATTAAAAATAATATTGATATATTATTTGTCTGCACCACAGCCCCTTTTAACCTTTATTAGAGTAGAAGCATTTAAGTCTTTTATTGAATATATTTAAAATTAAATGCCCTTATCTGGTAAGAGGCCCACATTATGATTCAGCCATTTGGAAGTAGTCTATGTACACAGCTTATGTAGAAAAAAAAATTTAATAAGAAGAATGGTTTTTCAAGTTTTCACTAAAATGTAAAATGCGACGTCTGCAAAGAGTGATGTGAGACTTGAAACTCTCCTTCAAATAAAGCTGCTTCTCCTTTCTACTGATCACAAAATGAAAAAATTGGTGATGATTATAATGGTTGTAAAAAACTTTAATGCTATATTGCTTTTCTCACTTTTTAACAATATAAATTTAAAATTAATGGCTCTTACCGGAAAAGGCTTGATCTTCACGGCACCACATCATAAAATTAAAAAATGTCTAACAACGCGTTAACATGATTCTGAATAATTAAATGAACAAGAAGCAAATTCCTGTAAAGGCTATGTTAAAATGAAAATAATAGTTCATTGTCGATTCCATTCCCAATTTTAAATAAAATGATAATGATTGAGACGCTTCTAAACTTACGTATGATTGAGAAATCTTAATTCCCTGCTGGATACTGAGGTGGCTTGAAGACCACACAACTTCAGATCAATGAGTACAGTACCAGCTTAACTAGGAAGTAAAGATGATCTGTGAGCAATACTGTTTACATGTCTCGAAGTTGTATAACCTTATTTAAGTAAGTTTTAAAATTATAATTCCTGTACTGCGAGGAAAACACAAAAACTTTTAGCATACTTTCTACATATGAAAAATAACTTTTCTAAACATTATTCTGCGTTAAATCTTTAATAATGATGAATCTCTCTCAAATGGGCTTAAAAGCTCAGGTGGGGCTTTAGACCCACTCACATTTAATAAACGAAGGGACACAGTCCCTTCATTTATTAAATGAAGCACAATTCATGTATTGTGCTCTTAGCTTCATTTATTAAATGAAGCTAAGAGCACAATTTTTCACTCAATATTAGTGTTATTAAATTTACAATTAAAAAAAATAGATATTTTTTTGTGTCTAAGTTGTAAAAAAAATGTCTCTATTTCAAGCGAGCTTTAACATTATCTTGGCGAAAATTACAATCGAATCATCCTTTACTCATCCCTCCGCAGAGGAAATAAATGCTTCTATTGCTGAGTGATGCTTGAACAAAAAATTCTTTGTTTCAAAGGTCACAGTAAACAAAAAAAAAAATTGAAACAAAATAATATACCTTTAAATGAGAGATAAATAATTTACAGGCAAAATTTTCTTTTCTACATTTATTTTTATTTTAAAACAATTCGAAGCATGAAGTTAAACATATAAAGTTTAAATTCTTGATTGCCATTTTGTGAGGTTCAGATAATTGGCGTGTGCGTTAATATACATATACTGCGCATAAGCTGTAAGTATATAGAACTCAAATTAAGACGTTAAAAACATGGAAAATAATAAAGATTAATGAAAACATAAGAAGAAAAATTATTAAAATAAAATATTTTAAAAAATTAAGTACTGCATATTAAAAAGCCGAAAAACAAAATAATGAATTTATATAATCTCCTCATCAGCTTACACGATTATATCTGCAAAAAGGAGTGCTTTCTAATATTGTATCAATATAGCCAAAGCAAAATATATCAATGCATATATTGAGCGCTTATCAATACATATATTTTGCTTTGGTTATATTGATACAATATTAGAAAGCACTTCTTTTCGCGCAGCGATTTTTTTCAAGTGAGGCAGAACATGGTTTTGAAACTTTAACGAACACATTTCATCACATCAAACTTTCACTTTTTTTATTAAAAGAAGTTTTGGTATAATCCGCTCGTAATATTAACAAATAGCAGCTTTACTTTATTACTGTCACTTGCAAGATTAGTCATCTATGTAATCTTACATTTATATTTTTAAGCAGTGATTATAAAATTTTGTTTCCTTATAGCTGTTTCTAGGAATGGGATAAGAGAAAATGGAAAACAATAACTTAAAATTTTTAAATTGTTTAAGTAGTGTGATGTTTAAATTTCATTAACAAACATTTAGTTCATCTGTAAGTTTCTATCTGTCATCGAAATTTTATTAAAGGAAAAGTAAAAATAAATATATTTAGAATAATTTTCAAGTAAATAAGGAAAAAAATATTAGAGGCTGCATTAAATAATTTGATAACTTTTGATGATTAAGAATGAACTGATAATTTTGATAACTTTAAGATCAAGATTTTCATTTGAGCTATCATTACTTTATGCGCCTATTTGCTTCGATTCCTCTGCAAATCCAATTTAAAAAATTTGTTACTTTTTAATTGAGTAGATTTAATTTTTTATGTAACAATCGGTCCTTCAGAAATAAAAATAATAGTGCAACAATCTGAAATCTCCAAAAAATGGTAATATACCAATAAAACAAGTTATAAATAGTTACCAAATATTTAACTTTCTTGTTAGAAGCAAATTATGTATTTCTATTAGGTACTTAGAAATAAAATGTAAAGTATTTCTGAAAAAACCAGAGGTTTACATCAAAAATCCGATAAACCCCAGGTTTTTGATAAAAAAATCTAGATAGGCTAGGATTTTTTCACAAAAATCCCCTTTTTCAAACCTTGTTTATTACAGAACTTCTTACTTTTTTAGCACAATTAGGAATTTTAAAGATGATACTCTTTATAAATTTAGAGTTACTCATTACACATTGAACACATTCAATTCTTCATGTTTTTTAGAAATAGTTTCTTATATGGATTAGAGTTCAATTTTTTTTATTTTATTTCTTTTTTTATAAGCACATATGCTAGCAGTAGAACTGAATTTCTTGAACTCTGTCAATTTCAAAGGTAAGTGCTTCTACCTTAAAACAGTCCCCCCCCCCCAAAAAAAAAGCAGGATCTCTTCCATTTGTGATTCCTTGTCCAATACAATTCTTTTCTTTTAGAATACTTCATTCTCCTAATGGGGAACCATTCTGAGCAAAAAGAAGAATATATTAATGAAAAAAAATATTAATGAAAGAACCAAAATATTAATGAATGAAGGACATGATTTCTTTCCCTTGGCTGTACCATCCTCACACACATCCCTTCTTGTCTTTCTAACCTTGATGGACAGTCCCATTCAAGGCAATAAAAGAAAGACTTTTTATTTTAAATGTTTTTATAAGACTGAAACATTGTTTCAATCAACTATAGTGATACTGAAAATTAAAGACTTTTATGAAAACTTTGAACCAAAATTAAGTACTCTTAAAGGCCCTTATTTTCCAAAATAAAAATTAAGCAGTTTTTAAGGAACCTTGTAGAACAGTGGTTTCCAACTGGCCCACGAACTAAAATATATTAGTTGTTATTTTTTTGCGAAAATTTTTTGTAAAAAATCAGTATGGGTTTAAAATACTTTTCTCGCTAATAGAAACCTAATTTCTTCATTTCTGTGAAATTTAACATACAAACGGTGCAAAAAAATTAATTTCTCAGGTTTTGCATCCAGGAAAATATTTATTCAAATACAAAAATAATCGTGCATGTTGCTCTTTTTTATTTCATTTCTTTGTATTTTGTGAATATAATTTAGCATGTGTGTATCAGAAATTTTCTTCAAGAAATTCTCCAATTTAACATTTCGAAACCACTCATTTTGGACGGAAATATTTACACACACACTTGTAAATTTTAAATGTAAATATCTATTCTCTGATGGTGGCAGCAGACAAACCTCAATTTTCTCATTGAACATTTTGTGTACTACTATGTAAGTTTTAATACCAACCTTTTTAAAGTTTTATATCTTAATAAATAGATATGTGTTGCACACTAATTGTTTAATACATAGGTGCACATTAAAGTTATTGTAGCCTGAATTTTTTAATATGCAATCAAATATTTTTAAAAATCTACTTCTTATTTTAATTTGTAATTCAATACTTTTGTTTTGTACAACTTGGTAAAAATCTGACAGTAATATTTAATGTTCCTTCAAACATAAAAGAGTCCTACATAAAATTTTGATAAAGTTGCGGCCCGCCATTTGATTTGTGTTTTTAATTGTGGCCCCTGGCCTCATGTAGGTTGGAAACCCCTGTTGTAGAATGTTTGACACTTAAGTATTTCTGAAACATAAATCATTTGGATTAATGGATAATAACTTGACTATGACCTAATATATATATACAGTCAATTCGCTATAACTCGAAGTACGATAACTCGAATATTACTATAACTCGATTTTTTTGTGAGGTCCCGACCCTTTCATCTTTAATTTCATGTTAATTATTCTCGATTACTCGAATTTTACTCCCTTTAACTCGATTTTTTTGGATCTTTTAAAGCAAGAAAAAAAAACCTAGGAGTTGATATCTTGCCCCTTCTTTTGCAACACACACACAATGTCTTTCGCACTCTTCATGGAGAAGCTAAAGCTGCCCCTCTTGAAGTATGTGAACAGTGGTTAAATGAAACGTTACCAAATTTACTTCAAGGATACAGTTAAAATGATGTTTTCAATATTGATGAAATGGGTTTATTTTTTAAATGTCTTCCAAATAAGACTATGATGTTTATAAGGATGAAAACTGCTCAGAGGGTAAAATGAGCTAGGAACGTTAGTCTGTCCTAGTTGGAGGAAATGCGTCTGGGACAGAGAAATTGCCCTTACTTGTTATCGGAAAATACCGAAATTCCCGATGTTTCAAGAATGTAAAAATGTGTACTTTGGATTACAAGTCTAACAAAAAGTTTTGGATGAAATCAGTTTTATTTGAAGACTATGTAAGAAAATTGGATCGAAAATTCTTCGCTAAAAAAAGAAAAGTGATACTCTTTATGGATAAATGCACAGCGCATAGTGATCTACCTAATTTGAAAGCAGTAAACTTGCAGTTTCTCCCGCCAAACACAACAGCAAAGTTGCAGCCGATGGACCAGGGTATCATAAAGTGCTTCAAACAGTCTTATCGTAAATGGCTTGTCAGAAAAATGATCTTAAATATTGTAAGCATTTAGAAGATTTGTAATTAATAAGCATTAATTAAATAATCCGACAATATTTTGAAAGTCCAAAACCGAAACTAACGGTAAGTCGAACTTCCGATATGTCGAAGTTTTTCGTCAGTCCTATCAGATTCGAGTTATCGCGAATTCACTGTATATTCCAAGTGGTACAAAATTTTAAATTGTAAGATTTAATATTTGAAGTTACATTCCTCCATTTAACACATTAAATGATAATTCACAATATATATGTATATTTTTTTGTTTTGCTCATAGACCAAACTTTACTTAAAAAATCATTATAATTCAAAAATATAAGTAAAATAAACGGCTTTTTCAAAGAATAAAATTTAATTTCATGGCAAAATTTCCAGACATGCCACCTTGCTTTCTCCATTTAACACATTAAATGATAATTCACAATATATTTATTTTTTAGTTTTGCTCATAGACCAAACTTTACTTAAAAAATTATTATAATTCAAAAATATACGTCAAAAAACGGCTTTTTCAAAGAATAAAATTTCATGTCATGGCGTAATTTCCAGACATGCCACCTTGCTTCGTTCCAAGGTAATATTTTTCTAGAGCTGATAAAACTTTTGCTTTAATTCATAATTTCTGTTTTAATAAATTTAATTAAAGATTACTTAGTCTTGATAAATAATTTAAAATTCATTAAATTTAATATTATTTCTATTATAATCAAAATAAGATTTTAAAAGTGTGGATAAGTCAGAGCTCATTCTAGGCAGAGTAAAGAGCAGGGTGCAAAAGTTTAAAAAAAGGGCATTATTATTCAAAAAAGGTAATAATTTCTTTCTATGGGCTTTACACGTTCTATTAAAAAACATAATAATAAATAATAAATTAACATATATATCGAGTTAATGAGCTAACTAGCTTAGTAATTTATTTAAAATGCATGTATATATTAATAAAATAATAAATGTATGTTTTTAAGTGTCTGTAGTTATGATTTAATGATAGTGGAAGTAACTGCAAACTTTCAAAGACAAGTGCAACAAGGGGGTGTTGTGGCTATTTTTCCTTTCCCATATAAATCTATGTATTGACAGCAACAACAAACTAAATAAAAAGAGTTGAAAATAACAAAAGTTTAAGAAATCCATTGTAGAGTTTGGCGAAAAAGTAAAAAGGGTTGAAGAAAGAAAGGGCAAAAAGGGTATGAAGTCTATTACATCAGGGCACTTATTTACTTCAGGAGCAACAGGGTGGATTATTTTGACTAAAAGGGCAGCAGGATGCTGCGCCCTGCTTAACCTGCCTAGAATAAACTCTGGATAAGTTATTTAAAACTCTAAACAAAAAGTTATTATACCAACTCAACAATGAATTAGAATGCATCTACCCCAAAACTTGAAGATCGTATTCCCTGTTTTACTATTAAATAGAGAAAAACAAAAACATTACCAAGTGAAACATGCATTTATTAAGAAACAAAGATATAAAACATATGAAAACAAAATAATTCTGAATATAGATTCTTTTTTTTAAACAAACTGTAAATATATATTTCTACCAAATAATTAAATAAGACCTTTCAGAAATAATAGTAATTGAATGAAAACGTTTTAATTTTTACTACACTGCCTCATGCCGGTTCATATTCTATAAAAAATAATCTAAACACTTTGTAGAAAGTATTTATAATACACTTTATTTCATATTATAAAACTATGCAGATTTATAAGGTTTCACAAGATTATCAGAAAATGCAACTATTTTGCTTGTACCTCTAACTTCATGTTCAAGAAGTGGAAGTTTGGTAACATGAAAATCTTCATACAGATCTGAGATTTGATCTAAATACTTTTCTTGCAGTTTAAACCTAGCACAACACATACTACATGATTTTCCAACCGTATTAGGGAACAATAATTGGTTTACAATAATATTATGCGTGTCAATACCACATTTAGTAAGTTCTTGTACCAGTCTTTCAGTTTCGTACAATGAGAGAAATTCAGCAATGCAAACACACACGAATGTGGTTTGATCAGGATCACGAAATTGTTCATTTACTTGGCGGATGATTGGTAGGATCTCTTCAATTTTTGATGACATCACATCAGCAGACAAGTCCTGGATTCCAAGAAGGTTAGAAATTTGAGACACAAAAGGGCTTAACTGAGATTTTATCTTCAGGAGTTTCCCCAGGCCATTTTCAACCAGCTTTGGAAAGGACAATAATCTCAAGGTATGACCAGTAGGAGCGGTGTCAAAAACCACCACAGAAAAATTCCAACTTTTAACAAGTTTCATGACTTCAGCATAGCTAACAGCTTCATCAACACCCGGAAAAGCTCCTAACAATTCTTGAATATTCTTTCCTAACCTCATTGGATCATCGTCCGCAAAGTAATCTTCAGGTAGCTGAGTAGCTCCCAGATTAGGGTCAACTTCCATAGCATACAAATTGTTGAATCCTTTCACCAAAGTAGGAACTTTGGAAAATTTTTGATCAAATGCGTCAGATATGTTATGAGCAGGATCAGTGGATATAATTAACACAGTTTCTCGAACTTTTGCTAATTGTACTGCTAAACATGAGCTACATGTTGTTTTGCCTACTCCTCCTTTACCACCCACAAAAACCCATTTGAGGGTTTTTTGATCTAATATATTTTGAAGAGAAGGCTCTAACTCAAAAATTTCACTCGAATCCATGGTATTCTTCTCAAATAAATAATATCAATACGTAATAATTTATAAACACTGATGATGCACTTTTTTGTTTGTATTGGGTCTTTATAATTGGGAATGCATTAAAGTAGAAGTACATGAAAAGTTGACTCGATTTATCCGGATGACTTTCTTTTGAAGATTTTGGAGGCACAATTATAGTAAACAGAAAAGTATTCTTGTTTATTTCTGACATTTATACTGAATATATAAATTTTTAAAGGAGAACATACAACTTTATCGATAGTACTACTTCATCGTTCGAAATTTGATTCGTTAAAGAGGAAGAGCTGTACTGCTTGCGTCAGTTTATGTTCTTTAAAGTGTAAAATTGCATAGTTTTAATCGGATAAAAAGTTCGTTTCAGTTTTAAGCGACTTTAACGTTAGTTCAATCCGGACAAATCCACCAATGACTGTTTGAACATGTGGTATCTATTGCTCATAACTTTAACTGCGTATTAAATTGGAAAATGTTTACTAAAAGTTTGTTTTCTTATTTTAATAAATTTTCTGGATCGCTTCCTATAAAATAATTATGGTACTTATGTAAAAAACATCAAGAAGTTTTCAGTTGTTAATTATATTATTCCATCTTAAAATGATTTAGGATTCTGTAAGGTATGAAGAGCACAGTTTCTAAACACAGTATTAAGTTCGGGAACGAAGCTTCCCGAAGACTTTATAGGTAAATTTTATTCATAATATGCTTAATTTTTAACCTCTGATAGTCTTTTAATATTTCTTGTTTAATTTGTTTTTGTCATCTGTTTTGAATTAATTTAACCTTTTGAGAGTTTTAGCAATTTTTTTGATAACCTTCGTCCTATAGATTCACTGAGGTATTGCGTAACATGTTTACCTAATTTTATTAAACGTTGCACTTTTACCTGTAAATAGTTATGACTCAGAACAAAAACTTTTCTTTTGCTGTTGATTTGTTTCTGTTTAAGATCGGTCATTATGTCCTTAAATACTCCTTAAATAAATTGTATAATCACAAATCACAGTTACACCTAATATAATTTTTTTCTCATACCATAAGGAATTTTTTCCTTTAATGAAATCTGAGATTATTTAAAAATAATATTCATTTAAAAAACATACCATTTTCAAATATCTTATTTTATATAATTATGTGATTATTTATTGAGAGATAGATTTTTAAAAATAATGCTAGGCAAACAAGAAAAATTTACAGAATTATTGCTTGACTATAGAGTGCTTAAGTAAATAATTTTGCATGACCCTTTGAATAAGGACGTTTTCCGTATCAGTATCTACACCAAATTCTTAGAAGAATCTGGCAGTGTCTCACAGGAAAAGCAAAAAAAATAGGGGGGGGGGAGCAGAAAAGGCCAACATGAAAAAAATAACTTGTAACCACTCCTGGGTAATATACAACATTTTCTAATAAAAAATTCATTAGCACCTGGAAGACATGTACGAATATGAAAATATTTCCTTAAAATATTCTTTATTGATGTCCGTTAAAAAAATGATTCACGTCAGACCTCAGATTGAAATTAAGATTTTCTTCTTTTTTATAATTTTATCCCTTAAAACAAAAAACTTAAGATATAATTTTTTTTTTGCTTTGAATTTTTCTTTTTAATTTATACTTCAACTAAAGGGCTCTTATGGTCTCTTATAATGCCCTCTCCTCCTCAACAGATTAAATTTGTTCAACTCTTTCATTTGACTGTTGTAATGTTGCAATTATCAGTATTAAAACAAAGCGTTAAAAAAACCCCGTCTTATAGATTAAGAAAGGTGAATGATCAGTTTTCTAGTTAATCAGAGGAAATAAATTTTCTGTTCACATTAGTAGTAAAATTTTTTCAAGGGTAATAAAATTTGTGTTCACCTTAAAAGATATTTCAGGTTAAAAGTACTTTAAATTATAATTGTATTTCCAAATACAATTTGACAGGGAATCGATAATAAGTTCACGTTATGCTTGTTCATATGAACGAGGTATAACTGTATAAAATATCATTGCCAATATTTATTGCTGCTTACTTCATTATCAATATTTATTGGGCTATTCCATGGTGTCAAATGTAAAAAATGAACATAAATTTCTTAGAAAAAACTCTCAGAAAATAATACAAGTTTATAATCATAAAGTTTTTATATCTAATATGTAGTACTTTATAACCAATCAATAGATAATTTGTACTATTAGAAAAACTGATTATAATAAGTTCAAATTAAATTGTTCGTGTCAGACGTAAATCTTTTCAAATACTGACCACCTGTGTCATTCTTCAAATACTGGCCCAATAACTAGTAGTTCAATAACAACTTTTATCCCATTTACCTAACATTTAAATAGTAAGTGTATTATTATTGTAGTTTGCTATGCAAATTATTTGCAAATTGGTGAGATAATGAGAAAAAATTAACACTTATCCTTCAATAAAAATCTAAATGTAATAGAAACTACATACATTAGTAACATGTACTGTTCAATTTTAAACCAATGAATGTTTTTATGTTGACTAAAAGCTACGCTGATTTATAGTTGTAAAATCTTATTCGATATATAATTTAATTAATGAATTCAGTTTGTAGAATCTAAACTTATAACAGTCCCAAATAATTCCCTTAAGTCTGACATATCATATATAGAGGGTGCAAAAACTGAGTTAGTCCCTGTAAGCCATAACTGTGCCTTTGTTTGTATTTGCAAAGTTTGGTACTTTACATCTGAATGCATTTGGCAACCAATTAACAAGCATTTGTGGTAAATTAAGTATAAGCAAGTGCTAAAACTCAAAAATGGTTTTCTGAATGTGTTTGAATCGCTTTTCTCAAGAGAAAAGTACAAAATACAAAAAATAGATAAGTGCAAAATGTTCTAAATGAAGTTAAATTGTTTTTTGAAAAATTCAAACTAATTTATTCATCTCAAAAAAAAAAAAAGATAAAGAAGTAAAATAAAAGATATATAAACAACTTTATTGATCAATTTTAAGTTCTAATATAAATACTTTTAGCTACAGCTTAGTTAAGCAAATTTTATTAGATAATTGAGGTAAAATACATTGTTCTAAATTATACTAAAAGAATATTTAGACAGTTTCTATTCATAATTCACTTCATTTTACTAAGAAAAAGTGAAATAATAGATTGAAATAGGTGAAAACAAATATAATAAAAGAAAAGCAATGGTGTCGGAGATAAAAAAAAAATAATTATTAATTTACATTACAATAAAAATATTTATTATTTTTAAAATCAAAGTAGACCATACAAATGAGCCTTAGAAGCTTGCTTTTAACAGAAAAAATAATTTAATTATGTTGCCATCTTTAATTAAAAGTTTCCATCTTTTCTTGAAAACAGCTGTTTAATTTATTTAATACAGCAGATTTTACTAGCATAAGATGAAACTCAATTAACATTAGTTGAAAATTTCATAACATAAATAAACACAGCATCAATTTGTAACACAAAGAGTTATAATTTTTTTATTATTTATTTATTATTATTATTTTATTTATTTATTTATTTTTTGTAAGCTCTTTTATACGGTTTGTGTTGAATTTTAATGATGATTTTGATTACAAGCAACAAGTGTTGCTGTTATTTTTATAAAATTTCCAAATAGTTTCGTTGTTTCGTAATATATTATTTTTAATTTAGGAATTAATTCTCTTGTTAATGAAAAACAGTCACAACAGTTCATATGAATTCATATACGTAATAAACTTGTGCTTTAAGTTTTTAATTGCATTTGGCTTTTTTTATAATTGCATGGTCCATTTTTTGAACCACTTTTATTGCTTAAGCTTATTTCATTAATAAGCTTTCTACATTTGTCAATGTATTAATTTACTTTTTTATTAAATTTTAATAGTTAAAAAAAAAATAATTACTAAATAAGGCCAATTATGACATTTTCGAACCATTTTTATGTAATATCTTGGTAAAAATCAGTTTTGACCAGTTAAAATTACCACCTTTCTGAAATAAGCATTTAATTAAATCTTATTTCTCTAATTTTTTAATTATGAATTATATAAAGATTTTTTTTCTGTGCAGGGCTCTAAAAAAATAAGGAGACAACTGCTTCCCTTTCAATTTACCTATTGGTTAAAATAAAAAATTTTGAATTTTTTTTTAGGTAATTTTTTTTAATAGTGATTTTTTTTTTTTTTTTTTGACTATCACTCTATGGATATGGAAACTGATTTTTTGACAACTCTGAAAACATGATACTTTATTTTTTATTGTTCCTAACACAATTTTATGCTGTGTAAAAGCGAAATGAAAATATTGATTTTAAATTTCTTTGAGGAAGGTATTTAATTCAATTTTCTGTTATTAAAAGAAGTCCGTACAGGGGTCTGTCCAGACATTTTGTAAAAGGTCCATTTTTGTAAAAAACATTACTCGTAATTTGGGAGCATAATATAAACGTTAAGTCACATTCTTTCAACCAGAGTCCTGCTTTTGTAAATTTGTGCAAATAGGGTCCTGTTATTGCAAAAAAACTTTTTCAAGGAGTTTTTAAATTGTAAAGAGATACAAGATTATGCTCCACATTGTAAAATTATAATAAAAAAAGTAAAATTTTAAAAGATAAACATAAATTGCTGCTACTAAATTAGAGATGCAACATACAAATATTTGGTATTTAGCCTATACTGCTGAACCCAGAATATTCATTTCGGTCGAATAAAGGAAGAAGTGTCTGCCGAAGACAAAACTTAGTTCATTTACATCTATCTGTCTTTCTCTCCCCTCTCTCTGGGAAGGGTTTATTCGATTAACAAAACAATAATGAAGATAAACAAATTTGTGCAGGGTCCGATTAAAAGATTAATTATTTTGTGAAGGGTCCGTTTTTAAGTGAAAATATTTTATGAAGGGTCCATTTTTATTAAAAGATATTTTGTGAAATGTCCGTTATTTCTTCTAAAGAGACCCCTCCCATATATTTATTTAACTGATTCCAATATTGAAAGAACCAGCCTGTTGTATGGAAACTAATTAGAAAAGAAGAAAAAAACATAACTATCAAAACTTCGAAATGCATAATTTTCAGAGGCCTTACAACAAGAAAGTGTGTTTATCACATTTCTAACTGTATAATGAACCTGTTTATAAATATATTTTATTATTAATCATAATTGTTACTTTCATTAATTTAAATAGGGGTGCTGCAGATGCTGCTAGAAAGTTGGAACAACATTTGAATTTAGTTAATAGTCTTAGTGTTCTTTTCTCATCTGAAACGACTGATCTTAGGATGCGGTATGCTTTCTTTTTTGTTTTCTGGCAATAATTGATTATATAAAATAAATTTCTTTATAGTCCCTTATTAAAATTAATTTTAAGACTATTTTGCTCATTTTTAAATCTATACATTTGTACATTATCTTTATAGCTTTTTCTTCATTTATTTTTGTAGGTTAAAAGAATTTTGTGAGCGGCTAATTTTTACTGATCCTGTAGAATATGGGAAAAAAGCGGAGGATTTATTGTGGCGAAAAGTCTTTTATGATTTCTTTTACAGATGCAAGCAAAACAAAAAAGTAAATAGTTTTAAATTTCTTCAGTCTTAACTTATCTAATATTTCATAGTTATGAATGAAAAATTACTCATTACTTTATTTATTTGTAATTTTTTTTAATGTGGTGTTCAAGTTTCTTTAAGTTTAGAGTTATAATTTTATTTTTTTCAATTATTATTTTATAATTGACTTATAAATTGATATGTTAACAATAGTTCATATTCCTCATGAACTAATATTAATTCATATTTAATCAGGTTTATCTTTTTCAAAAGTTATATTATTTTTCAAAAGTCATTTATCAAATACAACTGACACTAGTTGAGTTATTTTCAAGTGCTGTGTTCGTTTTTTAATCTTAAATAAAAGCAGTGCATTTTTAAAATGAGTTAAGCATTTTTTTAACTATAAGTGAATACAATATTTTTGTGCATTCATGTTAAATTGTTTATAATTTATAATTTCTGTTTTTATACGAATGTGAAGGATCATTTTATTAAATGTCAAATTTACAATTATTAGTCAGGTACGTAAAATACATATAAAAAAAAAATTCTATGAATGTCTGCTTATTTAGATTACAAATGAAATGAACCAACTCCTCCCACATTTAATTAATACATAGCAACATATTTATTACATTCTATGCAAAATTGTTGTATAGGTTTTTTTTTTCTTTTTTAAATTGTAAATGTAATTTAACTTAAGCGTAGGAGGGTAACATTTATCAATCTTTTTTTGTCCTATTTCATATTTCTATTTTTGTCAAAAAGAAAAATAACAATTATGCACCATGTATATTTATATTAAGGATCCTTGGTTCCCTGGATAGTTAACACCACTTGTGTGTAGTGCAAACCACATTGTCACAATCAAGCATTTGGTCATGAAATTGTGGAGCTTAGCCTCTGTGATCCTCTAGCTCACCAAAAGTTGTTGCAGAAAAAGCTTGACTTTTCTTTAGATTTTGAAATACCTTTTGCTTCCATAATACTTAAATATATTCAAAAAATATTTTGCAGATGTTCCAAATAACTTTTAGATTAGCAATTCAATGATCAATGATTTAACAGTTTATCATGTATAGTTAAAAAGCTCCTGAATAGTGTAAGTGTATTTAACGAATGATAATTAACGATTCTTTTGGTAGTAATTTTTTTTTAATTAAAAGATACTGTCTATTCACATAAAATATTATTTTCTCTTGATCTTGTACTATACTTCTTTTTAAAATAAAAACCATATTTGCCATACCATATGCTTTGATATCATTTAAATTCCAATTAGAATCAAGATAATCTATTTTAAAAACTGTTGGTTGTCGGGTATAAGGTTTGGTATCCTTTATTTACTAAATTGGCTATATTATTTATGTATTTTTTCATATCTAGTTATAATTGCTATTATATTTGATTTAGATCTTTCTATTTTTTCTTTCTTTCTAGATTTTGTTAGAGTCTAACAATGACAGACGTGC
The DNA here is from genome assembly GCF_043381705.1 of Parasteatoda tepidariorum. Lineage (NCBI taxonomy): Eukaryota > Metazoa > Arthropoda > Arachnida > Araneae > Theridiidae > Parasteatoda > Parasteatoda tepidariorum. The sequence continues at coordinate 57,161,971 of NC_092206.1, read as the reverse complement.
TCTTATAAACCAGTTATTGGCAGGCATTGGGTTTTATCATCACTTACTATTGAGAATACAAACTGAGTTTCACATAAATCTTGAGGGAAAAGTAGATGTTCCTCTACTCTGGCATATGAAAGGTGTAAAGAAGGGTGGGTTTATTTATTTATATAATTGCTATAAAATGTCTATTTTGCTTTGATATCACTACAACTAAAATACTGATTGATGTATGTATACGGAAAAATAATTATAAAAAAGTTTTTCATGGAATATTTGTATGAGAGAGTTAAGACCCACTGTATTATATAATGCTTTTTATGAGAGATTCATAATTTTAAAATTTACATTTAGATCTTAAATAAAGGTACCTTTTATTTTTTAAAGTTAAGTTGGAATTGGGAAGGAAGATGATGTTTGCTTGAATCCTAAGCTTAATGTTTTTGACCATTAGAGTTTCCAGGGCATTTTCCTGGAACACAAAATGGCACCAAAAGATTAAATTGATAGTTTCTGAAAAAAAAGAGGAAAGGTGTGTTTGTATTACAGTGTTTTAAGAAATTATTAATCATGGTACATAGTTGTGTATCACTAGCTAGAATAAGGTAAGTTTTATTATATCTGAAATTGTGTGCACAGTTTTGCCTTTTTGCCCAAAAAGCAGGGTTGGAAAGGTTTTACCACAGTTGAAAAATCTATGCCTTTTTTCCAGCAGGCGAAAATTGGATTTGCATTGGAAACTTATGAACACAATTTTTTCCCTCTAGCAAATTTTAAAAAAACAGCATTCAAAATGCTTTCAATCTTCTACAGAGTGAGCTAGTATTGCTCTATACTAGATTTAATATAAAACATGTGTATAGAACTAGAAATATATAGGTTGTTTATTCTGCCTTTCTCCACTGGAGACAAAATACATTATTTTTTTAGTGAGAAAGAAAAAAAGTCCTAATATTTCTCTGTATGATTTAAATATTTTCTTCCAAAATTAAACTACTTAAAAAGCAAAGTGGAATCTGAAAAGAATAATCTTAATTTAACAATTTTTGATAAATATACTAATTTTATAAATGATAATATGTATAACAGATATAAATATGTATAATATATAAATCCTTTATGACATTAAAAGAACTGGATTTCTTTGTCTTCAAGATTTTTTTTTTAAAAATAGTATCACCTGTTTTCTTAAACAGAAATTTTAAGCTTTAAAAAAGAATATATTGACATTATTCAGTATTTATTGTTGTTTTTGTGTTTCAAGTTGCTTATTTTTGTTGTTGATTGATAAAAGGAAATATTTACGCCATTAAATAATTAAATGTAAACTTTGTTTAACACAAGTTAAAAAAAACTTTGTAGTTTCCTTAAATTATTCGATATATTTTTTTATTAAATTAACTCCATTTTTTTAAATTAAGTTTTAAATATAAGTTAATTAAGTCACACAACTTGTTCTGTGAATCAATTTCTGTTACTGTGTGTTTTACTGCCTAAGCATGTTCATTCTTGAGATCAGAATTGACGACATTACTTGTCATGAATAAATTAGAAAGCATACTTCAATAAATTTTCAAATAATTTTTAAGGTTTATATTGTTTTACATAATACTAAACTTTCTATATACAGTATGCTTTTATTTTTTAACAGAGCGCTGGAAAAAGTATCAGCAATCTGCAGCTAGTGATGTCAATGTTCAGAAGTGGGCTGATCAAGCAAGTCATCGCATATTAATTTATCTTGGAGATTTAAGTATGTTGTATTTCCAGCCTGAAATTTATCTATTCCTGTTTTTTTTCTTCTTCCTATAAGTAATTATTTAATTAGTAATGTATATTTGTTATTTAATTGTGTTTATTTGCAATAGTTTTTTTCGTCACCGATTCTTTATAATATAGAGAATAATACAAATAAATAGATACAATTATATTATTCTCTACATTATAGAGAAATGGGGTAGATGTCTTTGAATATATTGTTCAGTGTAAAGGGGATGCTAAAGTATAGCAACTAAACTTATCTGCTATTTTAATGTATTTGTGTTTCGTTGGTTTTTGTCCTTGTTATCATTCACAAAGTTTTTGTTCTTTTTAATAAAATATGCTCTGAATAAAGAATTAAATTTCATATTTGTTATGTACTTTTAAATATGTGTTTCTTTCCTTTGATGAAATTTGTAAATTTTCATATGTAAATTTTTTTTAGCTCGTTATCTTGCTGAACTAGATGAAATTGAGTGTCAACATATTGCAGAACGCTATTATCAACAAGCTTTTTGTTTGAACAGTCTTAATGGAACTCCTCATAATCAATTAGGTTCTCTTTATGCAAATAAATTTGAATCAGCATATCACTATATGAGATGGTAAATTTTAGTTCCCTATCTATATTGTTTTAGCTATTTATATGAATGTCTTCCTCATTTATAAATGTTACTTTTAAAGTGACTTAGTTTTTAAATTATTGTAAAAGCACAATAAGATTTCTAGTAGGTAGGTGGAATACTACATTTAAATATTTCACAAGAAAATATGTATAATATACATGAACAGGCAAGCATGGTTGATGAAAAATTTGTTCTTATCGTGGAAATTTTTGGTATCTCTCATTATAAACAAAAAATGCACCCTGCAATAAATATCTTTCAAACACCGCAAAAAAAAAATGTATTACACATTTAAATATAAGCTCGAAAATCCTATGTTTTAACCCGCAGACTTATCTTGCAGAGATATGAGTTTTGTTTTCTTCGTGCAGCAACAGTTTTTCTGCATTTACATCATTGCATTTGACATTCAGGCATGCCAGTATTTATAATAATCAATATAGAGTTTTTAAGAGTAAAAACATTTTTTTCAAAAATCAGTGATTTTCAAACAAATTTCGCCAAAATAAGTGGCAGCAAAAGGCTTAAATTAACTCTTGAAACTAGTTTCAATAGTTAATTTATCTTGTGATATTTAAGATGTAATTAGGTATAATTGGTGGTAGAAAGTTTTTTAACTGAGAATTTGTGTTCGTAGAAAGTTTTTCATTTTATTTAAGTCTGATGCTAGAGTTATTTTTTAGAATATCTATATTTATTTTATTGGTCCTTTTTTTAAAAGTAAAATAATAATAACTGAATTAAGTTTATAATTAAAAATATAACAAACTGTTAATAATTGTAGCAAAGTAAAAAAAAATATTTTTCCAATTTTTTTATCATTATTTTGTTCATATTTTATCGAAGATTTCAAAGATTTTCAATTTTAAGATAACCATCTGGTTACCGAGCAATTGTCAACCTTTTTAGGTTTTTATTGTTCTTATGTACATAGACCAAAAATAATTTTGTTGTCATCTAGACCAAGACTTTCACAGACATATTATGAATAATTTAAGGAATAGAATTTCATAATAAAATGAATAGCAAAAAATAAAAAGAAATGTAACTAAATCCCATCATTGTCAATTTTAAAAGGAGTTTCAAAGGCACAGCAAATTTTAAATGCACATCCTTATTGTAAATTGTAATAGCATTAACTGACCTCTTCTAATTGCAGTGTTATTTACAGTTATAATATTGAATTCTTTTTGTTATGCAGTTATATATAAACTGTTTATACAAAATTTATTTTTGTCATATATTATTAATTTTAAATTACAAATGTTAGAGTTAAAAACTTGCATTAACTTTTTTATTTTCAGTACCTTAATTTAAATTTTAAAAATATATAATTGAATTTCAACATAGACACATAACCAATGGCAGAATTTAATAAGTCAGTCTGCAACACTATCTTATGCAATACTATAATTTCAAATCCATTTGCATCTTCAATAAAGATTATTAGGTCAGAGTTTTTATGAAAATTGAGCTAAATCTAACATGTATTTTGCACAATTTGCAAACGTTAAATGTACTGAAATTATGCACAAAAATTTCGTATTGTCTAAATTTAATTTGAAATTTATAGAATCATACTTTTATTTTTGCCTTAATGAAAAAAAAAAACTGTTCTTATACTAAGCCCAATAACAAAATATTCAACTTGCTGCTACTATTAGAATAAATCATTTCATTTTAAAGGAAGAAATTAACAGAACTGTAATTTATGGGATTCTGATTTATGACTGTTTAAAGTTTCTTTAATTGGAATTTATTATCATAACATCACATGTTCTTTGCAGACAAATAAAACATTAACCTGTAAAATAAGGATTGAGTAAGTTTCATTATGTGGTAGGAAATTTTAGATCTATCTATCTATATATATGTATGTATATATATAGAGAGAGGTTGAAAAATTTTTCTTTTTCATTTTATCTTCAATTTTTACTTGTTCTCAAATTTTTTTTCTGCCTACAATTTTTTTTCCTTTCAAATCCGAGGTGGAGGTAATCTGCAGGTGCTGTGGCAATTTGCAGCGCCTACTTTCAAACTGCTATTGATTTTTGCTATTGGGGACTGATACATATTATAAACATATTTAAACTAAAATTATTTGCCTTTATATTGATAAATTTTTCTTTTTGTTATTCTTAAAACATGTAATGGAATTGTGTTTATATATTTCAGCTTGTCATGTAAAGATAAATTTGATGGAGCTGAAGGTAATCTAAAGCGAATGTTTGAAAAAAATGATGAAATATCAAAACAACTGTACTCAGAGGATCTGACAGACCAAGAGTAAGTGTTTTTATAATCGTTCTAATATTTAATTGATACCATTCCATTAATCTACAATGTGCAGAAGTAAAAAACGAAATGCCATGATTTACATTTGAAATAATGATGATATGTGCCAAATATGTTTTTAAAACCGTGTGTCTGGCGCAGCATGTCCTCTCAGGACCTTGCGCCATTAAAACTTACATTCAATTCAATTCGTATATGTGCCAAATCAAATATGTGAAGATAACATTTTAGGTTACAAAAAGTAGGCACAAATGAGTACGTTCTCTAAATAAACATACCTCTTTTTTTTAACGAGTTTTGGATCCCTTATCCCTAAAATATAAAGAGTAGCTACAATCTGGAAAATATAGTCCCAATAGTTTGGTCAGGAGAGCCGTCCATTAAGATGAAGTCCTAATACATGAAAATATTTAATCAATAGATAAAAGGTTATCCAGTAAGATTTTTTTGCACACTTTACATTTGTATACTTTGCTTAGCAATAATTTATAGTTATTCTAAAATTTTGCTGATTACTAAATTATGAATTGAGTTGTTAATTTAGTTAGAAAAAAATTTCCAATTTAAATTCATGGCTGACTTTGTATTACTTTTTTGTAATAATGGCTTTGGATTTTCTAAATATTTCTTCTTAATTTATCATCATTATAGTTGGCTAGGCAGCCCAATGGCGGCCAATGCCTTTCTCTGAAGGTTTCTCCATAACAACTTCCGATTTATCGTTCAGTTCTTTTTATTAATTGCAAGAAAATCAGACTCCACCGAGTCAGCCCATCTCAACCACAGCCTTCCACGCTTTCTTGTTCCAGTGGGTCTACAAATCAGTATCTTTTTTATTGTATTGTCATCACTCATTTGAATCACATGGGCCATCCCGTTCATTCAATTTATTTTTTTGTATTTAATAATATCGGGTTGTTCATAAATCTTGTACAGCCCAAAGTTAAATCTCCTTCTGCAGTTATTGTTTTCATTTACACCACCAAGTATACTCCACAAAATCTTTCTCTCAAATATTGTGATACAATTTCCCAATTTGTCAATTTAAGTTTACTAAATATTAAGGTATTCAAGAAAAAATTATCGAAGTTTTTTTTATTTTTTGTTAATTATTTGTTCTTACAGTTATCGAAAAAATTAAGATTTTGGTTCACCAGATTTGTTAATTATAATATTAAATAGAGTTTAAAAGTTTCAAAATAAAATTACCCCTACCTCTCTCGAATATATTTTTTCTTTCTTCCACCTCTTTAATTTTTTTTATCCGCATTTTCTAATTTATTATTTAATATTGTTTATCTTATAGTTGTTTAATTTTGTGGTATGTTTCATATAAATAATTTGTTGTTACTATTTATTCTGATATCCTGCTTTTGAATACTTATCAACCTCAAAATCGATTTTGCTGTATCTTATATAATACCCTGCTCACAAACCCACCCCTGAATGAAAGCTTACTCTATTTACTCGCAATGTGTGAGTGTGCATTATAGGCATGCTGCTTTATCCATAATAATTTTAGAATAAGACTAGCTGGTCTTAAGGAAGGATTTTCCTTTTTATTAAAATCATCCTGTTGACAAATTCAACAGGCAAGTAAAATATGTAACAAAAATTAGAAACAAACTGTAAACTTTGAAAAAAATATGGAAATAATTAAATAAATTTCTTATAAAGTTACTTATAAAAAAAAAATCTTTTCTTACCTTTTTATAATTTGTTCCATCTATATATATGCTTTGATTTGAAAAAAAGAAAAAACAATACAGCTATTTAGGGTTTAATGAAATCATAGTAGACTTGCATTTTTTATGCATATTCAGGAGTTAATTGTTTTCATTTTTATTCAATACAATTATTGTCAAAAATAATGAGCTTTTGAGATTAATCTTAGAGCAAATAGGGTAAAGATTATACAAAATAGTGCTTGTGGCTTAATAGTTTTCTCACGATTTATTTTATCATTAAGAAATTAATTAGAAAGTGTCATTAGATCGTCAAAAAAATATATGAATTAACTTAAAAAAATTAGACCTCAAAAAAATTAAACTGATTCAAATTAATTTTAACTCTACATACAAAGTTTGAAAATATTATTTTTAACTGCAGATTCATAAATTAAACTGTTATCTGGTCTTGAAAGTGAATTTCAATAAATTTAATTTTAAAAAAAATTTCTGAATGAATTTTGATTATATTTTATTTAATGTGGTGAAGAAATATGATTAAAGTAAATCAATATTGCTTAGATAAATTTTTAAATGTTCTTCACACAACTAATTTTTCTCTTTTGCTATTACATTCATTCATAAAATCGAGGTTATTAAATTTAAATATGTTACTTTTTTTTCTTATTAAGCAATTAAAAAATTGAACTTGTCTTGATCTGGGCTATAGAAAAAATATATTTTTATATAATGAGATTAACAAGTCTTCGTTATTTCATTCATGAATATAGCAGATTTTCAATAAACTCTATTGGTATAATCTTTTTCATAACATAATTTTCTTTGTTCATTTCAAAATGTTTATGAATATTTTTGCACTTTGTGTAGATTCCTAATGAGCTCAAGATTTTTGTCCAGATTCTTAAAATTGTGCCAAATATTCTATTTTACTACCGGAGAAAAGTAAGTATCTTGGTGACTGATTTTTGTGATTTAAAATATTTTCTTAAAATATAATCTTAATATTTTATTAAAAAATGCATATAACTGTTATTTTAACCTCTAAATTTTATCTTTAAAAGATTCTATTTCAAGTAATGTTGTATAAAGAATCCGTCAATGTGATTCTAAATTCGAATTTTCAGCAACTTAAGGGATACTTTTGTTATCAAGGAGAAAATTTTATTTTTTCATTGAAATTTATTGCATACTCTTAATATACATTTATTTTATTGTTAAATTCATTTTATTGTTTCATGTATATATGTATATATATATAATAGCAGAACATATATAAACTTTTCAGTTTAGCTTGAGTTTTTAATTCTCAAGCTAACCTGAAAAGTTTAGCTTGTTTTTAATTAATTTTAATTTAATTGTTTTTAACTAGAGTTTTTAATTCTGAAAATATCCTTTAAAATTGCATTATTGCATAAAATCAAATATTATATTGAAACAAATATATTAAACTAAAACAAAATATAAAATAAACCAAAACAATGTTTTCTTCGTTACAATATTTTTTCATGGATGTCAAAATATATAAAGCAACTCAATACCTATTCTAATTTATTTAAAGTTTGAAGGAAATGTTATATGCTAAAATAACAAAACAAAACAAAAAATTTATTAAATCATGAACATTTCTTTTTTTTTTCTTCCTGCATTGAATGTAATAAAAATGATGCAAAGTTGAAGAAATAATAAAAAATAAATACCTCAGAAACTTTAAAATGCCTCTAAATTTTAAGAAGAATGCCTTAACTTTCTTTTTAATTAAAAAAAAGGAAAAGAAACGCTTTTAGAAAAGAAAAAAAAATGTGGATTTCATGAAAATCCAGGCCTTAGTCATAATCCAAACATAAACTATAAGGAATATGAAAATTACGTTGTTTAATGAGACCGATAAATATTGGGTTTCTAGGGTAATTGTGGTTCAAATTTTTGTTTGGAAATAAATTCTTGTTAGTTTCTTATTTTTAATTTTATTTTAGATCTGAAATATTTTGTCAAGATATTTTGAAAGAGTTTGACATGGCTTTGAGTTGCAATTCTAACATTGACACTTTAGTTCATTTGTCTGATGATGATGTTTTCAAAATAATTGTCATGTCATTAATGTGTGTATCAAAGCTCCAAGAAAAAGGTTTGTTTTATTAAAACATTTGTATTAATTTCTTTAAAAAAATAATCAACAAGACATGCATTATGATTTTTACATGAGTCTTATGAAACCAAATATTTTAACTGCATTGCATTTCTGTATTTGTATGCATATGCAGTCAAGTCTTGATATCAAACTTGAAGGAAGACACTAAAAATCTCATAGTATTGAAAATTAGAGATATTGGAAATAAAATATTGTTATGTATTGAATATTTTTAACAATTTAACCAATGTATCTGTACTGACAATTTTAAAATTGTATTTGCACTCGTCCCCTCTTAGTCGCATGTTGTATAATTAAATAACCTAATTATAAAAATAAAATTTAGTAGAATCAAATAATTTTATATGAGACCAATTTTAAATTTCCTCGCTAATATTATTATTTATGGTAGCCAGTCTTCACTTAATTGCATAAAGTAGAGAGAAATAAGATTTTTGGTTTTATTTATTCATATTTAAGAAATGTTTTACCAGCTAGAATGGAATTTCCGTTAGGAAGAGAATACAATTGGTCACTTCCATGGGGACTTCCTATCCGAGCGGTTCCCAATTTTTTTCCAGAATGGAACCTTAAATGATCAACTTTCTTCCTCTGGAACCCCTGCTTTCAAGAAATATATCTACATAATGACAATTTTGAATGTATTGACCAATAAAACACTTTATGTTGAGAATATTTAATAAGAAGAGTGAAATTTTTTCAACCATTGATAAATTAAGTTTATAATCTTAAATTAGTTTAATAATCTTACGTTAGATATTTGAAGAATAAGTATCTCGCAGTATATTTGAAGAATTAAAATGGTTCTAAAATGGCTGTTCCCATTTAGTTTCATGTGTTCTGATTTTGAATATTAGAAAAAAGTTATATTTCACTTTTATCAGGACTACTGAACATAAAATTAAATAATATTTTAACTTTTCAAAGCACTCTCTTATAGAATTTGATTTTAAATATTACTTGCCATTTTCGTTTTTTGAAAGTGTTATTTTATTATTAGAGATAAAAATTCTAAATTTGTTTTATTAACTAGTTTTATCAGGATTAATCTGGATTTATAATTATCATTCAATAATTTAGCTATTTTTCCAATTAATATGAAGATTATTTTTTTCTTTTTGTAAGCACATTAATTTTTCAAATTTGTTACTAAATGTTGTGACAATTTTAGGTCAGTCAGATGCTTCAGTAGCAACAGCTTTTTGTCTAGCTTTGTTTTCTCATGTTGTCGATTACGCTACCCGACGATTGCTGTGTTCATTATTGACTCTAAAAGAAGTTTGTGGTGAACAGGAATGCAAAATTGGTATTTGTTTTGATATTAATATCAATCATTGTTATAATCATATCTTCAAATTTTACTAACTGCTTTGCTTTTTTTTTATGTACAGAAAATGGTAGTTCAGTAAAAAGTATTTCATCTAAGGACCAACTGAGTGATACAAGCTTAGACAGTGATGCAAATAAAGATAACATTGCTAAGGTACTTCTTTTCTGTTTAAATTCATTATAGTATTTATAATTTAGGTCTATTATAAAGTAATTTAAAGAGAAAATTTCTAGTTTTAAGTTATTAAAAATTGGGTCTTAGATTAGTCAAATGTTTGATAGTTTCACAATATGTAATTACCTTATTCCATCATTATTCACAATCAATATAAAATCAAACTATTTTATATTAGTTAATAATGCAATTATGTTACATAAATAAATTTTTTTATGGCTCATCATTAAAAAGGCTTTTTGTGATGAACAAGTGAAAATAAAATAAATTATGAGCTTGCCTTAACTTTGGAAGTTTTTATTTTAGCTCTCAACTTTGATAAATATGAATTAAAAATATTGATCACTAGTGTTCCATTTAAGGCATGCATTGTAGACTTAAATATAATTTATTATTAATAATTTCTATTTTCAAGTCATTTAAAAAGTTGTAAATGACATTATTATATGCTTGTCCCTAATTTATTACTTGAAATGCTCTATTTGTAGGAATCAGAAAATTGAACAAAAAAAGGACAAAATTTTTTACTATTTTCTTGAATCATTTCTTAACTTTTTTTTCTCTATATTCTTCACACTTTTGAGAATATAGAAAACACTTCCATTAATTGTTCTTATTTAAATACCTATGTTTCAAAGAGCAATGTCAAATCTGAAATTCACTTATTAACTCTTATAATTATTATGCACTGTTCTGAAAAATTACTAAGTTGAATGGATAATTATATATTTTTAAACATGGAGAATTAATCAGTTATTTTATTGGTATGATTCACAATTGTCTAATAATGGCCCATGCCTTGCAATTTGTAAAATTTATTAATTTATTTTAAAGAGTCATGTTATCATTATGTGTATACATTGTATTTCATACAATGTATACTTCTGATTATTCAAGTTTAAATCTCCTTGTATGCAGATTGTCCACACTTTGAATTTATTTAGAAATATAATTTAAAGTAAAATTATTGTTTCACAATAGTTTAAAATATTATATATAACTAAAATTAAGTTGTATTTGATATTAAAGTTATAATGTAACAAATGGTATTTTCTCATTCCATTGGATTACTATATCGTAATGCAATACAAACATTTATACAATAGATATCGCAGCTAAGGGACAATACTGCATTAATATTATAACTAAATTCTTATCAACTGCTTTTGTTAAATAACCATGCTTGGAGTTACCAGACTTTAAAACTACTATTTTCTTATTTTAGAAAAATCTTGGAAAAAAGATAGGATTGAAAAGGTTTACAGCACGTCGTTTAAGAACATTACGTCGCCGTAGGAAAATCAGTAGCACCAGCCAAGAAGACTCTGAATTAAGTGATGGTATGTTTTTAATTAACTTATCTTTTTCTTTATATACATACTCTTTTTGTATGAGGCATTTTGGCTAGCCTTTTATATATTTTTTATGTTTAATGATACAATGATATATTTTGGCTAGGCTTTTATATATTTTTTAATGCTTAATGAGAGAGATACATTTATATGGTTTAAATTTTTTACCTCAAGTTACTGTATCTTGATATTATCTATCATACATATGAATCTATAATGCATTAAAACCTTTTAAAACTTTCAATTAGATAAGTTTCATGATGGTGTCTATGTCATAGATACAGAGATCCCCCTGCTGAATAGTCATATTCTTGACACCAGATTTCACATTCGAAACAGGATTGCACAGAGCTCATTCTAGGCAGGGTAAACAGGGCGCAGCACCCTGCTGCCCTTTTAGTCAAAAGAATCCACCCTGTTGCCTCCCCTGAAGTAAATTAGTGCCCTGATATACAAGACTCCATAACCTTTTTGCCCTTTCTTTCTTCAACCCTTCTTTGTTTTTTCCCCAAACTCTACTATGGATTTCTTAAACTTTTGTTACTTTCAACTCTTTTTATTTAGTTTGTCATTGCTGTCAATACGTAGGAATACATTTATATGGGAAAGGAAAAATAGCCATCACACCCCTTGCTGCACTTGTCATTGAAAGTTTGCAGTTACTTCCACTACCATTAAATCATAATTATTAATCATTTTAATTATTAAATCATAACTACAGAAACTTAAAAACATACATTTATTATTTTATTAATATATGCATGCATTTTAAATAAATTACTAAGCTACTAAATAAATTACTACCCATTAACTCAATATATATGTTAATTTATTAATAAAAATTAATAATTAATGATTGCTTTGCTACTTTTAGTAAAGTAAAGAAAAAAAATTCTTTTACTAATTGACAATATTTTTTAATAGAACGTGTAAAGCCCATAGAAAGAAATTATTGCCTTTTTAGAATAATAATGCCCTTTTTTTAAACTTTTGCACCCTACCCTTTTTTCTGCCTAGAATGAGCTCTGGATTGCATACTTACATAATTTTGCTGAACTGATTCTATTTATTTTAATCTTCTTTATGATTTGTTTAGTTCGACACTTTTTTTAAGCACTCTAATGAAGGTAGAATATTGTAATAAATTAGAATTAATATTGTAGTTGTTATCTTAATTTGCATCAGAATATTTTTTTTTGAAGGGGAAATGACTGATCTTCCTGAATCTGACGAAGAAAGTGGACTAATGAATTCGGATATTAGTCAAGCTGGTAGTTGCAGTAGTGAAAGCCTGAGTGAAAATGAGGATGATTTACTTGTAGAAGAAGAGGAGGAGGAAGAAGAAAATAGCTTTTGCATTGATGGGTGAGTAGCATAACTATATATGTATATAAAAATCTAATTATTATTACGATAGATTCCTATATAAAATATTTTAAATAGATTCCTGTGCAAGAAGTAATAAAATTTAGTTTTCTTATTAAGTAATCAGCCTAAGTTGCTATATAACATTCCCAGAATTTCTAACTCTAGTTACAATATCCAATATGGGCAAAAAAAGATTAAGTTTAAAGAAGAAAAAAAAATTAAAAATCAACTTTAGGTAATAAAGATTTTTTATTTGTAACAGGTTAATCAAGGTTCTACTATAATTATTGTTTATTATTACAATTATGTATCTTTATGAATTTGTACATTTTGTGTTTATTATGTTTCAGTTTAAAGTTTTACCATACCTGCTGAAAAAGTAATTTAAATATTTTATTGTATAATGTGTGCAAAAGATTCCTTTAATGGGACAATATATATATATATATACAGGGTGATTCTAAAAAGATGGGCAAAATTTTAGGAAGTGATAGTACACACCCAAGCAAACAATTTTTATCAAGGAATGCATGGTCGAAAACAAAACGCAAAGGTGCTGGCCCATTTGGATAGTTGTGTGATGCAAACATGAAAGCTCCATTCCTGCTCCATTGCTTGTCGCCAAGCTTTTGGCCGCTGCAGGGAAAGTTCGTGATATCCATGGTGTGTTTCAGAATGTTCGCCTATCTTTTCTTCGCCGTTGTACTGTGTGCATAGCCACTGCCGGCCACTGTTTTGAACACTTATTGTAATCACATGCCATTAAATTTGCGTTTATAACTTAACTTCATTGTTCTTTGTGTAGTTTTGCCTCATATAAGAACATAAACTTTGACGCCCTCAAACAATTTTGCGTTTTGTTTTCAACCTTGCATTCTTTGATAAAAATTGTTTGGTATTATTGGTATTGATTGTTTGGTAAGTATTTGAAAATTGTTTGAACAACCTGAATGGAGATTGAAATGCATGCTTTTTCCCATAAATTGTAAAGTGATATGCATTTGATTTCAATTTTTATATTAAAAATGTATTATTTAAGAAATAAAAACAATAATTAAAGCTAAACAACAATTCAATGAATCTAGTGGCATAGTTATTTTAATCAATAAATACGTTTAAACAATAGAAAAAAATCATTTTGGTATGGATATCTTTAGATATTTTCAAATACTTATGTATGTGTTACTTTGAACGTTTTCATTGTTATTTGATGTTGCTATTATACAATTTTTTAAAAGAAAATATCTAAGTCATCTAAAAGAACTTAAATTTTACTACATTGTAAATTATTTAAATTTTAAGTTCTGGAAATAAATCTGAAATTATTTTCTGTACTTGTTAAAAACATATTTTACAATCTTTTGAATCAAGAAACCTCACTCTTAAAGGAAGCAGTTGTATTATGCATTGATAACTTACATATTCTGTTATTATTTCACATCTTCATACAAAAGTTTTAAAAATAGTTTAATATAAATGTCAAGTTTGAGTTGAGTCTATATTAATTTAAAATAAGTCTACATCAGCTTAATCAATTATCTGAAAAGAAAACCTTAGGGTTATTTCATTGTATTGTCTTTATAACTTTTTTTTTTTTTTTTCATTTCAAAATTACACTTAAAGCTTTTAGAAATTAATCCTGTTAAGAACTGAATAAATTTTTCAGTTATGAGAAATTATGTAGTCTGTTTTTTCTCCCTCTCTTTTTTTCATCTTTAAATTCGTAGTGGTTTTACTTAATTCTCAGTTGAGAAAAATTAATATTAAATTAAAAACAATTATATTTTTTATGAAATGTTTTTAAAAGTAAAGTATGCTTCTTAGTTCAAATATTTTTGTGAAAACTAATGAATTAAAAGTGATGATAATTTTTTTTTCTTCCTAAAAGAGAACTTATTAGGGAGAATGATACCAATTTAGAAAATAATTACAATTTAAAAAATGGATGTTCTGAGACTCTTAATGGATCTGAAGCAAAAGATGATGCACTGATGAAGAAAAATTATGTCAACAATGTTTATAAGTAAGTGACATATTTCACCATTTTATTTTTATCTTATATGGCTAGTTCCAAGGTTTTTTTTTTTTTTTTTTTTTTTTTTTTTTAAATTTATTTCAAGGAAACCATTGTAATGATTGTCACTTTGTAAAGATAATCTGTTCATCTATTTCTTAGTTTTTTTTTCTATTATACTATTCTGGGGGAAAAAGTTTTTAAAAATCTATCCAAGTTAACTATTACATTCACATAGCTTCCACCACTTCTGAATTTATGCCCCATTTTCTGCACTGAGCTTCAATTCTTCTAGATTTCGTTAATATACATTAATATTTTGTACTTTCTTGGAACTACTTATTTAAGCATCTATGTGTGTGATAATGAGTTCTCATGCCTTGCTCAGACAATGACGCCTTTAAATGTTGCTCTGCTACAGTCTTGTTATAGGTCATTATTTATATAAAATATAAGACGGCAAGCATCTGATAGTGCAAAAAATGGGATGCTGTTTTTATTCGATTTTGGAAAAAACAAAACAGTACAAAAAAAAAGTTTGCATATATTGAAACGTCCAATTAGTTTAAAGAGAACAGTTGTATAACATGTATCTTCATTATTTTAAAAATTTAGTAATCTATTTACATTATGCCTTCAAAACTGAACTTCTTAAAAACTCACATCCATGTAGTTTTGAAATGTGATGCTCTTGTTGCTGATAATAGGCTTAAGGAAATATTACAACAATTCACACTTTTATTTTTCTTTATACGTTGAAATTCTAAAAAAAGAAGAAAAAAACTTTGTTTTAACTGTAAATTATAGTATAATGGTTGTTTCAAACCTGTGTAATTCGAGAGCTAA
Source organism: Parasteatoda tepidariorum (assembly GCF_043381705.1). Classification (NCBI taxonomy): domain Eukaryota; kingdom Metazoa; phylum Arthropoda; class Arachnida; order Araneae; family Theridiidae; genus Parasteatoda; species Parasteatoda tepidariorum. The sequence goes on along the minus strand of NC_092206.1, from coordinate 57,146,386 downwards.
AATCTCAAATTGCTCTTGCTAAGCACTTTAAAAGATTCCATTTGCATTGATATTGTTGCAATGTACTGTTTATAGTCTCAGTTCAAAATGCTTATAACTGCTGTTCAGCCTATAAAATACATTCCATGATTCAGTGCCCATACAGTCAGTGATTCAGCAATTCAGAATAAGCGATATGATTTTCTGATGTCTGGAGTTTTGTTACTCTATTTCAATGCCAGACCTTGTTCAGCGATTCTTTCCCAAAATATGATCAGATGTTTTGGAGGAGAAGAAATTGACCACCTGCTCTACAGTCCACAGTTCTTTCAGCAGCGAAGAATTTTTCAGCAGCGAGCACTTAGTCACATGAAGAGTGGTAAAAGAAGACCTCAAAGACAATAGAATTCTATGGCTTAGGCATACAAAAGCTGTTAAAAAAAAAGAACATTCTGACAAATGTTTAAGCAACTGGGAAAATATATAATGATTTTTTTTTTAAATCGTTTTTTTCTTCTTTCCTTTAAATTTTTTTTCTTCTTTTTATGATATCAGACCTTCTGAATAAATTTAGTAACATTATGGTAATATTATATTAATCCCATTCAAAAGAACTTTTCAAACATTGCACATTCATTTCAGGAGAGAACTGTTTTGAGATAAGTTTATAAGTTTTAACTATCTTATGTAAAATTATCAAAAGAAATGAATATGTCGAACCGTGTTAGAAAACATATGTTTCTTTAAGTCATCACTTTCTTGCTTGATTTAATATGTATGCGCAATCATTATATTCATTACAATCTCTTTAGATAAATAGACAGATATAATATAAAACAATTATTGTAGTTTTTCTTATTAACATTAAAACAATATTATTTCAAAATTAATTTTATATATTTGCTTGAATATAGAAACTGAAAGTGACTTCATTAAGAAATTCCGTCCACACACCTTCCATTACAGAGATCCTTCCATTTTAATAACTGATAGATAAAGACCAATTTGTTAATTTGAAAACACTCTGTTATTTTAACACCCATTTAAAATGCCCTCAGTTAATCATTTATTCCAATTTATTGATGAATATTTAGTTTCATTTTTTCTTTAATCTCTTTAAAATCACTTTGTAAATAAGTGTCAAACATTTTTGGATTTTCAAAATGAAATGCATCTATTGACATTAAGTCATTTAATTTTGCAAAAGTTTTAAAAAAAATCATTAAAACAGCTATTTCTTATGATGCTACTGCAAATTATATGTGTAATAGCTTGAATTACATTTGAATAAACAAAGTGTTAGATTACGTCATCAAGTTATTCTTATCATAAGAGATTGTGATCTATGGTAAGAAAAGAAAAGTAGTGAAGTAAACATAACTTCACATAAATTATCAAATCAGTACTTTGCATCTTTAGGCCAAAATGGGTATGACGTCTATGGACATTCATTTGAGTTACAAAATTGCATTTACAAAGTGTGTAAATTCCTATTCAAAGGCTTCAATAAATATCTCGGTCATGCTTTTTAGGTTTAACGTATATATTTACTCTTTTAATGAAATGTTAGTTATTTAAACGTATTTAACTTAAAAATAGCTACACGCAACCAGATTTTCATTTTAAATGCAATTTTCATCTTAGTGTTGTTTCATTAGTACTTTTAAGTATTAAAAAAAAAGAAGAAGAAAAAAAACAGTTGTGCTATGATTAGTTATCTTGTTAGTATTCTTATTTTAAGTCTAGCATTGTTTTGTTCAAATTCACCATTTTTTTCTTTCTTGCAAGCAAATATTTATGGTATTTTTGTGTGCTTACAATACCATGATTTCACATTAAATAAACCATTTTCATCTGAGACTAATATTTAGTGTTGTTAGTACCATTTGTGGAAATTTACATGAATATAATTTATTGCTAGCAAAATCAGCTTGCAATTAATATATGCGTTTCTATTTGCAGCTTTAAAAATTATAAAATTCTTTCAAAAATCTTACATAAGTAGAACTGCTTACACCTACAGCGATTCTATAGTTTATATGTACTACAGACACATTTTACTGTGCTATGCTGTAAAAAGTTAGGGAACCGGCCTTTTTCATTTTTGGAATTTCAGATCAATATCCTAGGAAGCGTGCTATTTTACTTTAAGACATATGAAGAACCTTTTTTAAAACCTTCAGTATTTTATACAATATTTAATTTATATATTGAGTAAATAATGTATTGTCTTGAAAGTAAGATAATGGGAATAGTTATAACTTGTCGTAAATTTTATATGATTTATAAAATTTCCATTGGTTTGTCTTTCTGTAATAAGATATGCAACTGAAAGCTCTTGTACAATGCTGGCAGATTTTTTAATAGTATAATATGCTAACTTTACACTATTTGAACAACCCCAAAGTTATGGTTTGCTAAAAAAAAAGATGTTCATCCGAAAGAAATATATAGATGTTTGAGGATATTGAGTTTGTACGTAAACCAACAATTATCAGTATTTTAAGGGTGAAAATGTAAATTTTACAGTTGAATTCAAAAGTAATTCCGTCATCAATGTTTGTTTTGTTCTGTATTTATTTATATTGATATTATTATTCAAGTTAAGTAAGGCTAGTAAAAAAAAAGAAAAAAACATGTACATACATGGTATCTGCGCACCTGGAAAGTCATGAATTTCAGTATTGAACAAAATTTGTCATGAAATGTCATGGTTTTTAGTATTTGTTTAAAAAAAATCATGAAAAGTCCTGGATTAAGGTCGTAGAAAAATCTAATTTTTAAAATGGAATCCCCCCCCCCTCAATTTCATCCTGTTTCAAATATCTGAATTCCTAACAAAATCACTACTCACAGTCATATTTTATTAGAATATAAAATGTCTTTATCATGTTCTTTAAAAATTATGGTGTTCTTTCAAAAAATGAAAGAAAAAACATCTTTTCTAGAGCGAATTGTCTTTTAAACTTCTGTGATTTAAGAATTTTTATTATTTATTTATTTTTTTATCAATTTAAATTTCAACCGAGCCAATCATTGGCAATTTTTTCTATTTCGAAATGAGAACAGACAAATAAACCCCGTGGCAGAATTGCGGCGACATTGTCGCAGAACTTAACAGAGTTCTTGCAGAAAGATTTTTCTTTAGAGAAGTAAAAAATTTTGGTTTGTTTTTCATCAGAAATTTCCACGCAATATTCAAATCGCGCATTTAAATAATCACTTTTTGAAGCCCTCAGTTAATTCCGTTATTGTTAATCCATTTTGATTGTATTTTCATCAGTTATTGCCATTGATTTTCACGTGGCGTTTAGATGTCCGGATGTATTTCAGGTAGGTGATATGGGAAATTCGAATTGCGCATTTGATCATTTACTTAAGTCATTCATTTTATCAATTTTTTGGGCACTTATTGCTTTTGATTTCCACATTGTTCTTAAAACCCGATATTTTTCATACGGTGTTATTTTCTACAACAATCAAATCTGAAAGTGAAACATTGCATTTGATTAACACCTTTCTGAAGAGTCCGATTCACGTGATTTCATCGTCGATCTGTTTTTCGTTTATTACTGCTACAGATTTCATTATGTTGAATTATTTTTTTAATGTGATGATGATTTGCAAAATGCGATAAAGGAAATAATTAGTGCGCCCTCCAACAATATCCGAGAATATTGCCCATATATTGTTTTTTTTTTGTTTTTGTAAACAGCGTTTTAATTACCTTTAATTAGTAACATTCATCTTTGGTATTATTCAATGTACATTGCAGAAAGATAGTAGTGCTAGAGAGTTTTGTCGCAGTAAGCCCGAAAGAATTCTGCCACTGGGCAAATAAGGAGTATTTCTTCCCTTTCTGATGAACAAGAAAAGTATCTTTAGAATTGAATTCTGTAAAAAAAAAAAAGAAGAAAAAAATTGCTTTTGTATTTTTTTCCCAGCTATTTTATTGCTTCAACTCTTTCTTTACTTTGTTTTTTAAATTTAAAATCTGCAAATATGAAGATGCAGACTATAGCAGTTTTGGTTATAATTATCATTTCAATGAATGTTATTATAATGCTTTTTTAAATTTATTGTTACGTTTTTGTCGGAGAAAATAGTAACTTCTTTAAGTCATGGAAAATTCTTAGAATGAGTCATGGAAAATCATGAATTTGAAAATCTAAAATGTAGCAGATACCCTGTACATAAAATGATATAAAGTTGTATGTATTTATAATTTTAAATTGATTTTAATAATGCTGAATTTTAAATAATTTTTAATTGATTTTCTTTTAGCATCCTTGATGACCCATTAGTTCCACCTGAGAAATTAATTGAAATTCTTAAAAGAAATAACCTTTTCCCGTGCATCAAAGTGCTGTCTGACTGGCTTAGAATAAATGAAGATATTCTATCAGCATGTGCTGAAGTAAGTATTTGCTTTACATTTTTCTATTTTCATTAAATTTATGACATAATTAAAATTTATTGATATTAATTAGATATGCTCTTAAAAATATTGATAAGATAAGCATTGTCAATTGTCAAAATCTTAAATCAGGTGAATGATGTTAAGAAATCTGTTTAAAATTTTAACCATTTAATATTATGAATGTAATTTATAATAATGCAAATATTTTTAATATTTTATACAAAACTTGAGTTACTGCAAAAAGTAATCTGGTAAATAATCTTGTAAGTAACTCTGGCATGAAAAATAGATAATTTACACATTGATGAGTCATAAAGTTAATGAATTATGTGTAAAATAAATTTCAAACTGTTGACTCTGTAATAAAATCTAAATTAGCAGAGCACAATTACATAGCTCTCAACTTTTATTCTTTTTGTTGGAAATTTTATCCAATAGTTTTGAAGCAACAATTAATATTTTGTGTTTTTTTTAATTTATTTATTTTTGTAAATTTGTTTAAAGGTTTTAAAATAGCATCTTGAAAACTTCACCTTAATGTCTATTTTAAAAACATCACCTCATGATTTACAAACCTCTTTTTAAACTAATTTTATTAAATTAAATATTAAAGCATGAATTTTGTTATGACTGCAAAAACTTTTTAGGAAAAGGTATAAAAGCATGTAGAATTTTTACTAGGTATAAATTTTTTATTTATTTATTGTTATAATGCTAGCTTTATAAACTAAACTAACTGTATTATTATTTTATTTTAAATTTCTAACTCTTAAAACATTAACCCTTTAAAGAGGATGTAGTTAAAATTATTTTTCATAAAATATTTTTTGCATTAAATACATTCACTTTAACTTTATAATTTTTTTCACATTATTTCAAGTAACGTTTGAGAAAGAATTAAAGCATATAAACATTCAAATAATTATTAGTAAAAAGTTTTATTGCATTTACGTTTTTGCTCTTATTTATTATCTAAAAATACTGGATGTTTTTTAATGATGGTATCTTATCTTTATCTTGATTTTATCTTTGTGAGTTTGAAATTTTATATAATTTTTTGTAAAATTTGTGTATTTTCTAGAGTTCAAATTTCCTTTTGCTTCGATGGATCGAGTTGTTGAATATGTTAATAAAAGTAGAAGCTAAACTTAAATCACATAAAGGTTTGTAATTATTTTGTAAATTCTTTTTTAATACTTAACTCTCCATTTACATGAGGCCTAACATAAGGCGCATGACACCATAAGAGGAACGAAAACAACCCAATTTTTTTTACCTCCGATTTACCGAGCCCGAAAGCAATGTCGAGCGAAAATAACTCTGAGTCAGGTTGGGTTTCATAGGGGCGTAATGATTGGCTCCTTGAGTCTCTTGATTATTTTTTGCCTACCCTTGTAAAGTAGGGTTCTTAGCTTCAGAAATGAGGTAAATTGAAAAGCTTTCTTTCAAATAAGTGAGAAAATTGCTTTCGTGTGCTAGTTTTCAGTCTTCAAGTAAAAGGATGTAAGATCTATTCCTCATTCTACTTGCCATTACAGGGGTCTGTTTATGCCAAATTTACTACCTTTTAGCGGTACCTTCACAAATTAAACTTTAGGAAACACGGTAGTTTCACAAAATACTTTTTCTTGAGATGTTATTTTTTATCCCGTAAGAAAGGATAAATCCATATTTTTGAGTTGATTTTTTTTTTATATAGTTTTTAATTTTCACAAATTAGGTCTAAATTTTCACAAAATATGTACCTCTCAGAAAAACCTAGACAGACCCCTGCATTATGCATGACTGTTTCTTGTTTTTCTATGTTTTACTTTGAAAAACATATACTATTCCATGATTGTTTCTGATAATATTACTACTAAGTTAAAAACTGCTGCTCTTTTTGATATAAATAATAATATTTATCCCACAAATAGTGCTTATGTCATTGGTTAAGCATAAGTTGTTAGAGTACTTGAGATTATATTGAAAAAATTATCAACTAATATATATCATGTATAGTAAACAATGTGAGTTTAACCAATAGATTGAAATATCTTAACAAAAAATAATTTTTCAAGAACTTAAATGCAAAACTTAATGTTCTGCATGCCCTAACCTTTTCTTCCCCACTTTTTGAAAAAGGGCAGCATTATGTCTGATATTTTACACTCTCCAAAATACAAAAATGAAATTATTGTTTGAACAATTATTATTTTTTATAGAAAAAGGTGTTTTTATTACATAATTTTTTTTTAATAGTTTAAGTTTTAAATTGTGCAGCAAAATAAATGCAATTTTATGTTGATTCCAAAAAAAAAGCATTGACTTTCTTTTAAATTTATTTTTATCATTATCAGGGGCCACGCATAGCATTCGCTAGATGCGATAAAACTTAGATTTGGCGAATAAAAATGTGTTTTGCCAAATGACTTTTTCTACTGGAAAGAAAAATGTATATTGAAAATTGTTAAGATTTGCATTTCACGAAGGCTTTTGATAATTTTCAAATACTTTTGATATTTGGCTAATTTAGTAGAATAATTTAAATCCTTCGTGTCGGGCCTTATTATGTAATGTTTGCAAACTTTTCACTTACGCACTGACTTCAAGGACCACTTAAAAGAAAGAAAAAAAGTATAAGGAAAAAAAGTTCTGTAACAGTGAATTTTGAAATGGTTTGGTAACATTTTTGTAATTAAAACATTATTGTTAAATTTGTAATCAGGGATATTTTAATAGAGCATAATTTAATTTATTTTTTTCATTTTAAAGTATAACAAAGCATATGTATTCAGTAGGTTTTAAAAGACAATATTCCTCATTCTTAGAAATAGTTTTTAAAAAATGTTTTCCTAAAATCTGAGCAAAAGAAAAAGAATAAGAAAGATCTATTACACTGGATCAAGCAACAAGTTCCTTTTAATACAAGATGAAAAATATTTGATTGTTTTTTTTTTTTTTTAGACATCTGTTATGAAAATTCTGAAAATATAGCTGGCCAAAAATTACTTTTTATAAAATAATGTAATTACCAGTATTTCTCAGAAATCTTTATTCAACCCTTGACATTAACAATATCAAAACTTCATCTAGAAAGTATGACACAAAGATTCACGCAATAGGGCTATATTTAAGATTGGAATTTTTACATAGACATTTTTTTTTCTCGTCATAATGCCTCAAAAGACGACAAGTAACTTTTGACATTTAGAATATTTTATCAGGTGTTAATAATAAGTTATTATAGATACGAGGGATTAGTGCAAATGAAATCTTTTCTAAGCACATTTTTATAACTATTGTGACTGGTGTGTTAATTTCAAGTGAGAGAATACGAATTATCTTTGAGTATAACGCATTAATATTTATAGTCACACTCCATATTTAAAAAATTGTTAAGAGTTATCGTTGCTGTTTCGGATGTTCAAAGGGTCATTTTGTTTTGCTGCGCAAGAACTGTAGAAACTTTGTAACNGAATAGGTGATAGATTAAAGATCTTACTTTTATTGGAAACGCTACCTCCCGACTTTAGAGCAGTTAATTCTTTTGGAAACTCTTGCTCCTGCAAGCAGCGAATTAGATAGGTTTCAGCATTGGACAATTCTTCTACCTTCAGAGGACCAAGAATCCTTTTCTCTGGATTTCTCAAGTTATGAATGTACCTGAAAAGATAACTACAAATTCGAACTATAGTTAAAAATCTATTGCTACGATTAATCAGATTATCAAAAAAGGTTTTGTCATGATTTAAAGTCAAGACTGTAGTTTCTACTGAGTTTTTGGATTTTAGTTCTGATAAATATTCTTCTTCATTTGGCACTGGACAGTCAAATTCACTCACGAGTTCATCGGACAACAAAAATGAAGGACCATGACACCACTTTTTGCTGTGTAGAAGCGACTCTGCACTGAGACCTCTTGTCAACAAGTCTGCGGGATTTTCCTTTCCGGCGCAGTGAAACCAAGTATTAGGATCAGTGAGCTTAGTGATTTCTCGAACACGATTAGCGACAAATTGTTTCCATTTTTTCTGAGATCTCCTAATCCAAAACAAAACTACTTTTGAATCGGTCCAATGAAACACTGTGCACTGTCTTTTCTGATTGATGATTTTCAGCACTTTGGAACTCAGACGTGCAGCTACTAAGGCTCCTGGAAGCTCAAGTCGAGGCAAAGTAACTCCTTTTAGTGGTGCAACTCTGCTTTTTGAAGTAACGAAATTTACATACACTTTGTCTTGTATTTTAAGTTTCACATAAATGGTAGCTCCGTATGCAAGTTTCGAGGAATCACAAAAGACGTGCATATCTACGATGTCACTATTACTGTTAGAATCTAGCACAAGTCTTGGAAATCTAAGTTCTCCCAGGAGCGGTAACTCTTTACACCAATTTTTCCAACTTTCCATAATGCTGGGAGGGAGATTCTCATCCCACGAAACTTTCTTTTCCCAAAGTTTTTGAATAAGGCATTTCATCCGTATTGTGAAGGGAGTAAGTAATCCCATTGGATCAAAAATCTTTCCGATGGTCTGCAGAAGAAATCTTTTGGTATTTCGGCAGTTTGAAACGAATTCTAAAATACCTTTTGTGTCTAATATCAAGCAGTTTCAATCCTCCTCCCCAGAAATCTTTGCAAAGTGTAAGTGGGAGGTTATTTTTTTTAAAAAACAATTCAATAATGAATAAGATTTGTTATAATTTTCCTGTGACATACTTTGAGATTACTGAAAATCATTGCATACAAAACTGAGAGAGAAAAGATGGTTTGTAAGTTAATACTGAAGTTTCATTTTTTTAAAAGTAAATATATATAATTAAAAATTTAATTCGATGTATTTAATCTTTAAATTTGTTCTGATAATTTGTATTTAATTAATTTTTAACATGTGTGTTTTTTTATGCAATAATTGTATTTTTTTTTTTTTAAATATTTTGTATTTTATTTAGACATATCTAATTTTTCTTCATACCATGAAAACTGGCAACAAGTTTATCCTCTTCCAGAAGATATTTCCTTGCAAGGATTTTCATTATTGAAGGAGATTCATACCTTGTTACATTTTGACATTTCTAGTCGAAGAAAATCATCATCAGTAGTACAGGTAAATTTTTTATGTCAATAGTATAGCTTTTATACATGAAATATACTTTTAAATCTTTGCGCTTTTCAGTACTCTGTTTTAAAGTACTTTTTTGGCACTGCAATCCTGTTATTTTTAAGTTACATAATAAATAAATGCTACTTGATATTTAAAATTTTCATTTGTTAACAAATAAAAATTTTGTGTAATTGAACAAAAGGAAAGAGTAAAAGAGTTTCATCTCACGAATGAAGTATTTTACTACTATTATTAATTGTTATTCCGTTTTAGAAACATAAATTGTGATTTTAAATATATATTATATATACATATATATATATAATATATATATATACAGTGTTTTCATTATAGAAAAAAAAATGGGAGAGAATTTCTCACCCTTTCTCAAAAACAGGGTGAGATTTCAAAAAGTTAAGCGAGATTTCTAAAAAATCAAAAAAAACACGAATAGACTTGGAAAAAAATTATTTCTTTAATTATTTTTAACATCTTCTAATTGAATATTTTTGCTTCAACATCAAATGAAAAATGTTCTATATCTACTTTTTCATCAGCTATTATATTTATTTGGCTGAAAAATATCCGTATTTGTTTCGTTTTGACCGTTTCTACCTACATTTGTTTCATTTTCATTTGTCCGTTACGGAGTAGAAGATGTCGCCTAAACAAGGTATTTGTCCATCTTACATTTATGCACAAAAAATGTAAACGTGTTACATGAAGAAACCTTACCTATGGTGAACACGTGGTTGCAGAGAAATGTGTTCTGAAAGGGGTTCCGTGGTTCGGGGGGTTGTTCCGCTGTTCGCACCGGTTCTGAACAATACTGGTAAATAGGGAAGCTAGATAACAAGGACGGATGTTCAAAATAATGAAAGATCAAGGAAGAAAAGTGAAACGGATTTTATTCAAAATGGCAAAAGACGGAATTTTTTCCAAAATTCGCGCATTTTGAAATTAATTAATAGAGTGCGCGAACTTCTCGCGTTAATAATTTTTATTGCGAGAAACGAAAAAAAATATGCGAGATTCTCGCTTTCTCGCGCTGTAGTGAAAACACTGCATATATGTTCAATTTTATTTTAATCATCAACTTCATACTTAGTTATGAATAGTAATAGGCATCTAATTATTAATGTACTTATTCTTTCTTTCTTTTTTTGTTTGTTTTGCTCTTTGATTGTGTTATTGAAGTTTTATTGAAATATTTTTACAAAATATATGTGCTTTAAAATTAACTATCTTCATACAGATATACATGAGAATACAATGCTTACTATCATTTGGAAAGTGCCTTATTAAAGCTTCTGAATCTTCTGTTGATTTTGATTTAGAAAAAAAGAAATATTACTTTAATTTGTGTAACAAAGCTAAAGAGACAGATAAAGAGGAAATTAGTTTACAAAAATCGGTAAGTATTCCCTCCTTTTTTTTTACTTTTGTAAGATACACTGAACTTCATTTGATATTTTAGAATGAATTTCTGCATAAATTATTTTTAAGTATTATAAATTTCTAGCTTTCTTTTCAGTAACATTTTTTAATATTTTCTAACAAGATTTAAATTAAGTCCATTTAAGTTTAAGGTAAATAACTTCTTTTTGTTGATTTTATATTCTTATTTTCAAAAAAAATTTAACTTAAAATTTTACTTGTCTAGTGTTTAGAAATTTTTTAACACGTAGTGGGTTCTGGAATTACTTATTTCCTGAAAAAATATACATTTAATGCAATTTTTAATGCAATAAATTAATTTAAATGTGTGTAATTTAACTATCTTTTTTTTTCTCTTAAAATATTTAATAATTTTTAGCTTAGCACAGAAGATTTTTTTTAAGATAAATTTCTTTAGTTTACTCTTTTAATTTTCATGAATAGCCACATAAATGAAATATTAGATTAGTTAATAAGCTTTTTTTTTTATTCCAATTCAGTTCTAGCAACATACATACAGGTTTTTTTTCTTTTCTGTGTATTCTGTTGTAACATTTATCACCAAAATTAAAATAAAGAACTCTTGTCAAAAAATTTTCATATTTTTAGGTGAATAAAGATGTAGAAACTAAAAAACAGAAGTTCATGAGGAGTATGGCTCATTTATGGTTAAAGGTATGTATAATTTTCTGCATTGAATACTTGTTTCCAATTCTTGTTCTATCAGGCCAACCATTCTTAAAAAAAGATAGATATTAAAAAATTCTGATTGTTCAGAATTTTGACTTTCTGATAATGAATGCTTACTAGTGTTACAAAATTTTAAAAAAATGTAATTTTCTTTGAAACTTAATGAAACAAAAATTGTGCTCCAGGGAAAAAAACACATTTGTTTTAATACAAGTCTTTCCTTAGTGTAGTTTTCTTGATTTTTGAAAAGAATCTTACAAGCTTTCAAATTCATGGACATTTTACACATTATGTTTGCACACAGATTCAATATTTTTGAAATTTCAAAGAAAATTAAATAGTTTGCAAATCTTAAAATGGTACTTATCTACATCTTGTTAACTTTTTACCAATACTTCCTTTCTAGTTATATATACATAATGTAATATTGCCTTTTTACATGTTGGAAAATAAAAGATGTATATTAAAATGCGTGATTATTATATTCCTTTTTCATGAATTATTGTTGATTGTTGTACATTTTGATCTTAATTTATTTTAAATGTGAAATATATTTTAAATATGTTTATATATATATATATCATCTTTAGGCTGAAGTAAATGATTTGGAAACATTAGTTGAAGGTGGATCTTCTCCCCAACTTTCACCATATTTAGTAGTAGATACTAGTGTCTTATGTTGCAATTTAGTGTCATTAAAACAGCTTGTGTTTTCTAAACGATTCATCATTGTTATTCCACAAATTGGTATGTACTGTTAATACTAGGTGATTCATTTACTGGATCTATTGTGTTTCTTTAAGAATTTGGTCTTAAATTGCAACTTTTTAGTTTTTATCATGTAGCCTTTCTTCTTTTCTTTAAAAAAAAAAGATGTTTTGCACTATCATGTTATTGTTTGGCAATTCATTCCCTGGAAAACTCCGGGGAAATGCTTTGCTAAAAACCTGAAAAATTAAAAATTTCAGGACTATAAAATAATTTTTTAAAGCAAAAATGTCCTAATTTTTGACATAAAAATTAATTTTTAAGTAATTTTTTACCCTCAAAAGTTGTTGATTTTGCTACTCAAATGTGTCATAAGATTAGTAATTTAGATAAGAAAAAAGGTTTTATTGAAATTTTATGAAAATCTATTTACTCTAATGTTTGAATAAATAATTATAAGTTTCAATTATTACCTTTTTTTTAGCCATATATAAAAGTTTATGTCTTTAAAATTCTTGTCATTAGTGATAATAAGTGATTAAAGATAGTCTTTTCTTTTCAATTTCTTAAAAATGTTGGGAATTATTTAAATTTAAGCTTCGAATTTGAATGTGTATACTAATATTGATACAAAATACAGTACAGAACCCGTTATCCGGAAATCAGAAAACCGGAACGAAATTCGATAAATTTTCCGGCTATTTTTAAAAATAATAATTTTTTTTTTCCTCATAAGATTTTAGGATTTTTTATTCTTTTTTGAAAGATGTTTACCTTACCATCATTTTGAAAATAATCATTAGTGTATTACTTCATCATTTTTTCTTCTTTTTAAGATTATTTCCAAATATTGTTTTTTTTAGTTGGGTTTAACAATAAAAAAAATGGCTTTTTGTAGCGATTCAGAAAACCGGAAAAATTAGTTATCCGGAATAGCGATGGTCTCGATCGTTCCGGATAATGGGTTCCCGACTGCATAACTAAACAGTATGTAGGAATGATAATGTTTTTTGTGTTAATAATGATGCATCTAAGTTTGGAATTTACTCTCCTATGATTTTATTTTTGTTTATCGTCTGCCAATATTAATTACATATTTTCTTTATTAATATTGTGTTGTAATGTATATTATTAATTATTTAGAAATCTTCCTTCAAAAGTTTCCATGTAAATCAAAAATAAAGCACTTGAAGTTGACATAGATTTTTAAAAAATCTTGATATTTTTGTATGAAGATTTTTTTTATAATCCGTTACAGTTGATAAAATGTTTAAGAAGTTTTTCTAGTGTAGCCTATTGAAAAATTCACTTTAACTTGACTTGCTTTATTTTTGATTTACATTTTAAGCATTAAAGCCTTTCATTGTATCAATTGTGAAAGTATTTCACAGACTTTATGAATTTCTATATTTTATAGAGAAGCATGTGCTTATAGGCATTGAATCAGAGTCTCTAATTTTTAAATTTTCATGCTTATCTAATGTATTTACTTTTTACAGTAATTGAAAATTTAGATCAGTTGAAGAAAGATAGCATTGGAGCTCGAGAAGCCATTCGTTGGTTAGAATCTGAACTCCGCAAGGGTTGTCGGTTAGTTAAACTATTTAATATTTCTTTCAGGATTAAATTATGATCTAAGAAACACCTCATTATTTATTTTAATAAAATAAATATTCCTGTAACTCTTACTTATAAAATCTAAAGCAATACTGCCTATTAACACTGCCACTTAGACCTCCAGTACTTTACAGTATAGCGCCGATTTACCGGAGTTTCCTATTATCCAGATTGTTCCAAGACCGTGCATTTTCCCAATTTTCTTATTAAAAAATCTCTGAAATGGTTTTTTTATTTTCAGAATATCTAAAAGGGGTCAAAAAATGGCTTCCTTTGCTTCTTGATAACCTTGAAAAAAACATCACAGTCTATCCCCCCAGTTTCAATGTGGGTATCTGATAAGGGTACAAGTTAATAAATATTGAACCTTTTAACAGGGTGCCTAGCCAAATTTTTCAAAAAGTATTTTTAAGCACGTTAGAAAAATATAGCTAGGCAGGGTTGGCAAGTTTTTGACCATTGACGGTTTTATCCGTCATGTCAGAATAACCTTTTTGATGATTGTCAAAAACCCAAAATTTTGGCATAAGGATGATTATTAGCTATTATAAATATGAAGTATTTCTAAATTAACATACGTGCAAAATTGCAAGTGTTCCATCAATTATGTTCTTAAATTATTTTAATATAAAACTCTATTTATTTTGAAGATTACTGTCAAAAACTCAAATTTTGGTGTATAAAATATTAAATAATTATAAATAAAAATTTGTCAAATTGCAATTTATTACAATCCCTTTATTTGTTTAATTATTGAAAATAAAAATACAGAAGCAATTATCTTATTAAAGAAAAAAAAGACTTGAACAATCATCTTATCTTTATATGTAAAATCAGTTTTTATTTACTTACTCTTAATATTCTCAATTAATTTTAAATTTAATGAAGATGGGAGAAGAAAATTTAGAGGTGATGAAGCTTTAGGATTCTTGGCTGCTCTGGGGACCCACATGAAAATATGTAATAAGTGAATGATTCCGAAGTCAAGTTCAAGGATTATGGTACTGATCTATAAATAGAATAGAGCGTGAGAAGTCATTAGCTTGCCAGTGGTGAGGACGATGGCGCTTCACCGTTGGTGAAATTAACAAGAGAAATTAAGTTTTCTATCGCTATTAGGGAGAAAAAAAATTGACAATGTTTAGTTTGTCCCCATAATCAGCGAAAATTCGAGAGAGATTTTGGTTCGATTTCAGAAGGCAGAAAATGAATCCTGAAATTGAGAATCTCCTGCAAAATGCAACAGAGTTGCAGATGAGGGGGCAAAAATTCTTAACACTGTATTTAGCTCAGTATACGCACATGCTGACCCACAAGTATTTCGTGAAACAAATAGCTGTTTTCATACACTACGGACCAACGGTACGCCGAAATAGATTGAGGTTTAATTAATTGTGTAAACGTTGAATAGAATAATGTGCACAATGTCTTTTTGCATTATTCGTTGTGAAAAAAACTCTCATTTTGGAAAAGGGAAAATTAAGCATTTTTTAAAAGCACCCAATAAAAAAAGCACCTTTGAAGGTTTTTAAAAAATGAAAATAAGCTCCTTTAAGCACTTTTTGAAAACACTATGCAGGGCTGATTGTGCTCCGGAAAAAATCCGGATTTCCGGATTTTTCGCTAACAGTGATCCGGAGATCGAAGGTCCAGACGTTTAAAAAAATCATTGATCACATAAGTTTTTAGAAATCAAATTTTCAAAAGTGGAACTTAAAAACACAGTTTATTTTGTTTGTAAGGAAAAGCCAGATAAATTTTTTTATCAGTAAATAGTTATAATCATAAACTCAAGAAAGTAAGACATATTTGTAAATTTTAATTACTTCTCCTAGAAAAACCTAGTTTAAATTTTTTTCTAATTTTTCAATTTAAATTTTTTTTTTTTAACTCGGGAAATTTTCCGGAATTTTGACTTGGGCTCACAATTACCCCTGA
>NC_092206.1:57024448-57129584 GCF_043381705.1 Parasteatoda tepidariorum | reverse complement strand
CTTACTTGGGTACAATGATATTGAATTATTTTAGTATTTGAAATAAATATCAGAAGTGAAACAAATGTTTTAACAACACAAAATTTCCGGTATATAAATTAACATTGAAAACTTGAATAAAATGTTAATCCTTAATAAATTTACAATTATAAAGCAGTATTTTTCTACTGTTTCCTTTAGAATACAGCAGACATGGAGAACTAATACACCTTAGTATGAAAAAAAGCAGAATTATAAATTTTCTGTGCATTTGTTACATACAAAAAATTATCATTAGTTATTTTTTTCTCTTCATATTTGCTTTTTAAAAAGTTTCTTTGGAATCATGAGAAATAGAAAACTTGTTTTTATTTGTTTTCTTCTGAAGACTTTAAATGAAATATCTAATTTTTTGCAGGAAAATTAGTAATAGAGCAAAAGGCTACTATTTTAGTAACTTTTTATTAAAATTCTTGTTTTGATGTTATTTTTCTAACAGTGTAAATTTTCATTTCACTTGTAAAGGTAACACCATTCTTTCATTTCAGATGTTACAATTGAAAAACTTCGATCATTTATATCGAAATGGCGGAATTCCTCCAAGAACCCCGGTTGAAGCTGGAAAAAAACATTGCCAATTGAGTTTTCTCTTGAAAGTATATCTTTCGACATCCGGATGATGAAAGAATCATTTGTAAACAGAAGGTCAAGTATGATCCAAGAGTCAACTTCGCCTGATGATGCCACATACACGAATCATTATGCTCCTCTAACCCTTGCAAAGCTTTCAATGGTGGGTTAGAGAATTTTAAGGAAACTTTTAAGAGGACACAAAAACCAGATTTTATTACGTGTGAAAAAAAAGTACAAATGATTCAAAGCAAATAAATAGGTTTTCTTTCCAATGTTATGTCTCATTTCTTTATAATTCATAAAATTGGCAAAGTTTGCTCACAACCTTTATTGTGGTTAAAAAAAAAAAAAGTTTCCTCTATTTTAATTTGTTAGCATAATTCATAGCTGCCAGCATGAAAAAGAAGAAATCCATATTTTATAAAATGCATGTTTACTGTTATATAATATTTCAGGCCAATAAAATTTTAAAATTATCTGACATGAATAACTGAAGTTTCAATTTACGATTGAGGTTCCATTATATATATTTATTATATAACAGGGCGCGTAGGCAGATTTTTCAACAAGAAATGAGCTCCTTTTAAGCACTCAAAAACAATTTTTTATCACTTTCCAAAAAACAAAAAAAACTGTTAGGATCTGTGCAGTAATAAATTTTTTTCTATCTAAATTTCTTAATTTATGAACATAAAATCAATAAAGTTCAAAAAATTTTTTACGAACATCACATAATCATGATAAAATAACTAGTTTCTGATAAATATTGCAGAGAAAATTGTAAAAATCATGCATTTCTTTTATTTAGAACGACAAAGAAAAAATCTCTTTTTAAAGATAGAAAAGTAAGCACGTTTTACAAACCCTGAATAAAAAATGCACCTTTAAGGGCTTTTAAAAAAATTTTAATCAAAAAAGCACTTTTTAAAAACGCTATGCACCCTGAATGAAATATATTATAACTTCATATCTTTTGATTATTGCCAAATGATCTCATCTGTAATGTATAAATTTTTTTCTTTATTATTTATTTAAGATTTCCTTTAATCAATATATAGTATAAATTTTGATTAGGATTTTTTTAGAAATTTGGTTTTTGATAAACTACTAGGGTGCGCAGCAAACTTATTCAACAAAAAATAAGCACTTAAAAAATATAATTAGGTAGGGTTCAAGTTTTTGACAATTGACGGTTTTAAAAAAAAAACTTCTGGCATTGTTTTTTTTAATGTTTTAAGATGAAACATCATGCCATTTTATAAAGATAGACACCAATTTCAGACCGCTGCGATAAATAGTTATTAAGAGTTAAAATAGCTCGATTAGCCCAGTCCCCTAAATCGCTGCTAGGTTTCCCATCCGCTCTGATGACGTCACAGTATAGTACAACCACGACTCCCATCATGTTGTGAAACGGTGAAAGCATATGCTGCGCGGAGTATAAATTCTGAAAAATGGCTCCAAGCAAAAACTACAAGTGTTTCATTGTACCATGTGCAATAGTTATACGTTAAACACGCCAAATAAATTGTTTTTTAGTATTCCAAAATGAGAAAAAAGACAAATTTGATGCAAAGCCATCAAACGCGGTGAAAAAAAATATTCGCAAATTGTCTGCAGCTACTGCATTATACTGTTGCTAAGACCATTTTACAGTAACTTAATTGTAATTTAATTCTATAAGATTGTTTTTCTGATTGATAAGCTTCTCTGAATGAATAATTCATTATACTGAATTAAAATGTTTATGAAATGCTGTTCAGATCACTTTACTTATTTTATGCTTTAAAATGAAAGTATATTATTCTTAGAGAACAATGGTGCAAAGTTAAAAATTAATTTTATCAAAAAAAAATTATCAAAGTTAAAATAAAAAATGATAGGGGTTTAGCATTATTTACATTTCTTAAGTAAAAAAAAATTTCAAGAAAATATTTTAGAAGTTAATAATAAATTTTTTTTTTTAAAAAAAACTACCTTAATCCCAGGTTATATACCATTCCCTCTAATTGGGATCAACTCATTACATAAAAACTTTCAAAACAGTTCAGGCTTTCACATATAGACAAATATAAATAAAAATGAATCAGTATAAATAAAGAAAAATGAACTTATTTTCCTCAATTTTATTTCATTAAACTGAAGGATTTTGAGTTAAAAAATAATTAATTTTATCTAGAAGAAAAAATAATGAAAGTTANAATTTCTTTTAATTCACTAAATTAAAAAAAGTTCACTTCAGTATAATCTAGAATATCTATTACATACACAAAAAAAATTTCAAAGCTCTAACTACGATACTTTTTTTAAAAAGGTACATCGAAATATGCCATTTTAACATTGTCAACATAGGAGGTACCGAACCCCCTTAAAGGGGTGATTGTTGTGAGTCCAAGTCAAAATTCCAGAAAATTTCTTGAGTTAAAAAAAAAATACGGTTTAAATTTAAAAGAATTTGAACAAGATTTTTTTTCTACTAGTTACTCAAAATATATTTAAAATTTTACACATACCCATACCATTTACACATAACTATGATGACCTGAAGAAGTAACTAAAATTTACAATTATGTTACTGATAAAAAATTAATATAAGCTTATAAAGTATCTCTCTGGCTCTCCCTTACAAACAAATAAAATAAACTGTGATAAACTTTTGAAACCTCTGGACCTTCGATCTCCGGATCACTGCTAGCAAAAAATCCGGACTTTTTCCGGAGCACTATCAGCCCTGTTCTTCATTAATCAGTCATCTTAGTTTGCAACGTTAACTGAGAAATATAAATGACTTGGCCAATATAGGACCATTAAAAATTTTTTTAAATTGGTAAATTATTTTTTGCCTAAATAATCCACTTCTCACACATCAAAACCCAAATGGATTTCAACTTTACTCAACTCAGATCCTTAATTCTTTTGATATTAAGACTGCAGTACCAATTTCTTCCTAGGGTATATAATCAATGAAAGGTCTGTTGTAAAAGTTAAATCTTAAGAGAAAATTGAGTTGAGAAAAAAGTCGATAAGTAACTAAAACCAATGCCTACTTGATTTGTTAATAAACTATATGACAGGGGTGGCCAACCTGCGGCTCTTTGAAGGATTATTGTGGCTCTCGATAAATGTACCAGTTCCCTTTTCATATTTGTGCTATTATATTTTTTTAATTATTATCGTTCCGTATGTGTTTCAAAATGTCTTTTAAATTACTGAGAACAAATATGAAAGACAACGTTGTTTAATTCAAGGTGAGTTTTCCCTTTCCAAAACAATTATGAGACAAAAAGCATCGGGAGAATTAGAATTACATTTTAATTGTAGAGCTTTCTTGTTCTCTATAAGTCGGGGTCAATTACTGAATTTTGAAAACTATTTATTTCAAACTATTTGTCTATTTATTTCAATATTAGGGACAACGTAGTTTATGTGAATCATTTTATTCTTTAAAATTTATGAAATCCTAATACCGATCAGTATTAACTAAACACCATCTTAAAGAATTAAGGAGAAGTGCTGTCACCAATTATGCACTAAATTTTAAAGAATTATGTCCAATATTTAAATTCAATACAAATATCTTGTACTTGTCAATAAATATAATTTATGTAAAAAAAAAAAATTAATACCTTTTAAATACGTATTTAATTGCGGCTCGCGAAAATTCCAAGTTTTGAAAAATGGCTTGACTATCAAGGAGCTTGCCCACCCCTGCTATATAATATCAGATTTATTGAGGCTTTTATAACACTCACTTATAAAAGTGCAAATCGAAATTTAATAACGCGCATTTGAAATTCGTACATGTATCATCGCAAAGTATACTCAAAACTAAAATGGTCAACTCATGGCATAGTGCCTTAAAACTAAGGCTATTCATTCACCAATGAATACAAGAACTACAAAATGCAGTTTTTGACCATACATACCTGGGAAAGGATCTTGATACATAAACTATAAGGACTAATTTATTCTAAGTTCTGGCACAAGCTCCTCTACATTATAAAACAGGTGTTTAATAAATGCATAAACTGCAATAGTTTCAAGGTCGTAGGGAAAAAAAATTATTTAGATACCATAAAGGAACTGGTTCTAACTATGCTCCCAACCAATCCTACCAAACATAAACTACTATTCACAAGTTTTTGTAACTGTTTATGTAACAAGAATACAGGATTAAAATAATCAGGTTGAACTTTTTTTAATAAGTTAACGGATCACCCAGAAAATTACAAGAAAAAAAAAACTTCAGACACCTGCAATACTATAGGCCTGAGCTAACTACTTACTGGCCAACACAAGCATTTCAATTAAATAATACTTTGTATAAATATTAGCACAATGAAAGAACAAGTTCTAGTCAGCACTTTATTTCTCGCAATTCACCAATCTTTACAAATAACAGCTGTCTAGTTTAGATTTTTTTGTTTTTTTTTTTAAATTAAGAGTCCATTTATAATTTATCTAGATATTGGTCAAGTTCTGGTAGTGATTCTTTTAATCCTTTACGCTTTCTTGTTTCCATGACAACAGTGTAAGGCCTGGATTTGCCATCCATGGGGTCTCCAGGAAGGATCTGCCAGTGATCAAATACACATTGTGGGAATGCTTGTCCACCAGTATTAGAGCGCAAATCTGCAGTAAATCCTGCAAAAGAACATGTAATTATTATATTTTGCAAATTAACCAAGCAAGTTTAAAGTTAGAAATCAACTTTTCCATGCATACTCCAATCTAAACCTCAGTAAGGCAGTGTTGCCTTAAATTAAGAATCATTTGAAGAATCTAGGCATTTTTTTTTTAATAAGTAGATTTTAAATAGTTTCATATTTCTAAAAATAACAGTAACTTTTTCATACTCATGAATCACTTAAATTTCAAAAATACTGTTTCAAAACCCACCTACAAACTTTAAAATTAAACTTATTAAACTTTCAATATTGTGATGAAAAATTTACTAATCATTCTTTCAAAGTTTACCCTGAGGCATATATTTTCCTCACTAAACCAACTTTCATAACAATTAAATATTTGTCTACTTTCAAAATTAATTTCGGACATTTAATCAACACTATCTTGTGCTTCTTTCAATAGCTTTGTGCTTATGATGTAAGGAGCAGATAACTTAGTCTACCTCAAACATAAAACTTGCAGGAAGATTATAACTTAGTGCTATTTGAAAGAATCTTTTTTTTAACCCTTAATTATGCAATAAGTATTCAAGATTAGATATGAACTAATTTTAGACAATGAATGTTAATTATTAAAAGCTACAATATAATGGATATGATTAATATAACTTACCAAAAGATTCATTTACAGGTAGGTAAGCTTTTACAATAAACATAGGAGTGCCTACAACTTGGGATTCTTCAAAAACATGACCTCTCCTTCTGTTCAATACACCGTAAATACCACCAACGGCAGATTCAGGACACTAATAAGACAAGATTGACGGGTTACATACGCAACAGAAATAGTAATATAAGACTACCCCAACAATGAGAAAAGTAACAAACAGAATTACTTGAATTTCCACCAAGTAGACAGGCTCCATCATACGAGGTTCAGCTGTTAACATAGCAGCGTAGAAGCAACGTCTAGCTGTGGGAATTATCTGACCACCGCCTCTGTGGATAGCATCAGCATGCAATGTAACATCATAAATATTAAATCTGACACCACGCATATTTTCTTCACACAACACACTCTAAAAGAAAAAGGGTGAAAAATTTGAGTCACAAAAATTGCCAAATGAAAAGAAACAAAAACTATATTTTAAAACTCACTTCTTTAGTTGCCCATTGGAATCCAGCTACTACACTATCCTTGATTTCATTTAGATATTGTACTCCCTTGGTTACATCTACTAGCAAGTTGGGTCCAGTGCCTTCAGGTCCAAAACACCAAATCTTTCTAGCTTCTGTTGCATCCCACTCGTACTTTTCTGCAAGGTATCGAGCCCTAGCCTTGAAATCATCCTTGGTGTTAACAGTGCCCTAAATATAAAGAAATATATAAGCATTAATTCAGCTGTTAACATAGAGGAATGAATTGAAAAAAATTGGTTTAGGTAAGCAAAGCTTAACATACTTTGTCGATATCTTCTGGGAGACCATCAGGCAATGGTGATGCTCTCATGAAAAGACGGTTGTGCTTATTAGGAGATTTAGATAAGCACATAATGCCAGATTCTGACTGTACACTTTCTCTGTAAGATACCACTGGGTCAGTCTTTTTAAGTGGAATGCAAGCATGATCTTCTTCTAAATCTTTTAAACAGATCTCTAAATGTAGTTCACCAGCTCCAGCAACAATGTGTTCACCAGACTCTTCAATGTGACACTGGAATAAAATTGAAAATAAGTATCAAGTTAGTACTTCTTTCCCACTGAACATGGGTAAAATTTAAACTAATTTAAAAAACACCTAGACTATAAGTGAAAACACAGTTAGACAGTAAGTACCAGAATATTTGTATATAAACGTGAAAAGAATAAACCACTGTTACTTACTTGCACCATAGGATCAGACTTAGCCAATCGTTTTAGACCTTCAACAAGTTTTGGCAGATCAGATGGATGCAATGGTTCTACAGCAACTCTGACAACAGGACTGACTGAGAATTTCATAACTCTCATGTTGTGAGCATCTTTAAATGTTGTAATAGTGCCAGTCTTTACAATATACTGATCAACACCTACTAAACCACAGATATTTCCGCAAGGTACATTTTCAATAGGTTCTACGTATCGTCCCATCATGAGTACAGTTCTGTGGAAAAAAATGTAGATGCATAAAAAATAGTAAATTACCTTTCGCATAGCTTATCTGGCATAAAAAATTTTAAATTTTATTGGCATTGCATTATATTATAAATTAATTGCTTCTTGATTTAACATTTTGAATTATAAATTAAACATACATATGCATGGCTGCCATCCTCTAGTTATAAAAATTTAAAAGATTCTAACTGCGTATTATTTACTAATAAATGTATAAAAAAGGTGGATTTTAACTATTTTCTTTTTAACAATTCCATTATAATATGAGCGTGGAAAAAAAAACATCTCTTTTTGGACAGTAGGATCCTGAAAAGGGACTTAAATAAACTCAAATTTTTTAAACAATTAATAACATCAATAAAATAAAGATATATGGTTTTCAATAGATTTGTAGGTACAGTAGAGAACCATTTATCCGGAAAAATTTTTCTTTGGTTTTCCCGCCATTTTAAACTGTGAAAAAATGCAGAAACTTGACTCATCCTTTAAGTTGAGTAGAGGAAGGGGAGAATTTCCATTTACCCAGAGAAACGTCATTTCTTCTCTGACCTTGAAAATCTGCTGATCGAAAGGAGGCAGGGAAGGGATGAATGTTTTATTTTCTCTGATTTTTGAGGGGGTGGGGAAAATGCATTGCACATGCATATCACTGAACAGAAGATGAAAGAGAAAAATATATTTTTCTATTTGACATCGATTAATAAAAATAAATATTTTTCTTTTGAATAAATTCTGATTCTATGGTATCATTTTCAGGTTTTTCTTGATGTGGAATCACATTTGCTTTCGTTAAAAATAGTGTTTTTATAAATAAAAATAATTTAAACATACGATTATTTTTTGAAGCAGATTGCAGTTTTGTTTTTCTGATTCCACGTTTGATTTTTTTTCACGATAAATTTTGCTCTTATAAATTCTTTTTATTCATAAATTTTATTAGGTTTTTCTTTATTCTTTTAATTCTGTTGATCTTGCCTTGTTCCAGGCTTTAATATTTATGTCGGTGCCTTTTTTAACGATCGTTTCGGGTTCGATAATTTTCGTTGCTTTGATTTAGATTAATAAGTTTTCCTTCTATTTTATCATTTCCCCCCGGTATAATTGGGTAAGAAATGTATTGCGTCATTTAATCATTGGTTTTATTTATATTAGTTAATTTAGGAATTGTAATCATTTTTAAAAAATAAATAAGAGAATTTTTTAAGCTTGTTTTTCTTGTCTTTTTTCTCTCTTACTTTAAAATGTGTTACACATTTTCCTTGTAATTCGTGTTCGATAAAACATCTATTAACAACACTTTTCGGTTGATCCAGAAAACCGGGAAATTCAGACATCCCGGATAGCGATGGTTCCAAGCATCCTGGATAAATGGTTCGCTACTGTATTTGCTTCAGATTATGTATTAGAGGTGAACTTGTTTGCAAAAGTGTATTTAATTTTTCAAGGTCCGCTGAGGCAATTAAGACATAAGAGCAAAATGCCTTATTAATATTCAAAGACTTTCCTGCTACTTTTGGTGTTTTATTCTGTTTAAGACTACTAGGCAAACCTTTTTTTTTTACTTCACTGAGAAAGAAGCTGAGAAAAGGATCCTACTGATCAAAAATTCGACCAAGAGACAGGGCATGTTTTAAAACTTTACACATTTCAATATCATAAAGTTGAAAGAATTTTAATTTTATCTTAGAACTAAATTCCAGATGGAAAAAAAAATCAATTACTGCCTGGTCAAGAGGAAAATTAATTTCAGAAATAGATTTCTGTGAAGCTAAACTAAGAAGATGACAAGGGCATCCAGTAATAATCAATTCATTTTGCACATCTTTCAAAAACTTTCGTGCACCATATTTTGACACTGATCATTACAGGTGTATTACCAGCACCAAAGGAAACATATTTCTGAAAGGGAAGGCCCATAGAACAGGCAACTTGTCTAATACACCATTCGCAGTATTAACCCCAGTACAGCCATCTTTAATAATAGTAAATGCTGAAACACAACTTTGAATTGATTCATCAAAAAATTTTACTACTAATGGATGGAGTTTTGAGTCAGTCATTTGCAATAAAAAAGGCAGCCTTTTTTAATTGATTTCTGCAGTTCATTGGTTATCTCATTTACTATAGCAGAGATCTTAGTTCTGCCACAACCAATTCTTTTTGCTATATCTGAAATGGGAATCTTTTTCAAGTTTTCCACTGATTCTACTAAAAAAGCTGTGAAGAGGCATTCAGCATTTGTTGAACCAAAAAGTTCTTTGTTCTTCTGGTGTTATTGGATTTTATAAAACACAAATCCTGATATTCAATTTTATACTACGTAAATAGGGATATACGAATCGCAATACATAAATTTTAAATCCAGATACAAAAGCCAATGTTTAATATTACAAAAGCAGCAACAATGGATTTTTAAAAAATGGTGTGAATGCGAATCACAATACTGGATTTTTCCAAGTGAGAGAATACAATGTGTAAAATTGATTTTAAAATTATGCCAATACTTAAAGTGCCGTATGAATTTTAAATATTGTGAATGCAAATTGCAACTTTTAAATGAGGTATAGATGAAATTCGTTGCTTGATATTTAATCTCATGAAGAATCGCAATATTAACAGATTCCAACACAGTTCCAAGTAATCAAAATGACCATAATTCGCCCAACAAAAAATTTAGATTCCGAAACTCACCGGATTACAAGTCTATTAATGTGCCGTGCCCTGCTTTTAGGTTTTGACCAGGACAGACTACACAAAAAACACGGAATTTAGCGGTATATCCACAACACTATCACCTCTGTTTTATGAAATTTTTTACAACTTTCAAACAAATAGATTTTTAAACTCAGAAAATATGTTTAAAATGTAAATAAGTATTTCTAATGCTTAAAAAATAGGCAAAATAATACACTGTCTTTTTTTTTTACCTCTGAATGTTCTTTTCAGCCAAGTCCTCTTTTTTGCCAGGAATGTAATTTGGTCCCATAATCCTTACTTTTTGACCAGAATTAGCTGTTCCAGAAAACACACGTCCAAAAGCATAAAATCTACCCTTATCAGATGTTGGTACCATCTTAGATATATACATCATAAGAGGACCATTGGGATCACAACCCTTGATAGCTGAAGAAAAGAAATTATAAATATTATTAAGCAAGTGACATAAGTTTCATTTGATAAGGAATGAGAAATACATTAAAAAAGGAAATAGATATTTTTTAATTTGATTAAATTTACTGCACTAGAATATAGAAATCTCAAATTTTAATTCTACAGATATTAAAGCTCCATTGCTTTGGAGAAGTGTATCATATAGTGGACTGGACGGAAGAGCCACTCTGGAATAGGTCTCAAAGTTGCGGCCTACGCTGATGACATTGATATAATTGGAAGGTCAGAAAGGCAGTGCTTTCACTACAGAGCGAGAATCTAGCATATTTTTCCTTTTTTCGCATTAAAAAATTACTAACGGGAGAAGTTCGTGCACTCTATTAATGAATTTCAAAATGAGCGAATCTCGTTAATTTTGGAAAAAATTTAGTCTTCTGTTATTTTAAATGAAATTTGTTTCACTTTTCTTCCTTGATTTTTCATTATTTTCAACATCGATCCTTGTTATCTAGCTTTCCTATTTACCAGTATTGTTAAGAACCAGTGTGAACAGCAGAACACAATGCCCCCCCCCCGAACTCCTTTCAGAACACATTTTTCTGCAACCACGTGTTAACCGTGGGGAAAGGTTTCTAGTNCGCAACCCTTTAATAATAAATTCCAGACAGTTTAAGGTAATAAATAATGTGTTGACATACAATTGTGTACTAATCTATTATTATAAAAACGATTATATTGATAATTAACATTTAGTGAGAAAAAAATTACCAACTGAAAAAACAAAGCTGGAAATTATATTTTCCCTCAGTTCACATAAGAGACAATTATTACTTGAAAAACTACCTGGTTTAGCAAATTAAAACTACTGAGAATATACATTAATATTTCATTACTTTTAATAAATAATGTTATGTGATTTATAGCAAATATGTCAGTAATATTACTTTTTAAATTACAGTAGGGAACCGATTATCCGGAACGGTCGGGACCATCGCTATTCCGGATAACTGACTTTTCCGGTTTTCTGAATCGCTACAAAAAGACGTTTTTTTTATTGTTAAATCCAACTAAAAAAAAATTTGGAAATAATCTTAAAAATAAGAAAAAACGATAAAGTAATACACTAATGATTATTTCCAAAATGATGGTAAGGTCTTTAAAAAAAGAAAGAAAAATCGTAAAAACTTATGAGGAAAAAAAAAAATTTTTTTTAAAAAGGCGAGAAAATTTATCGAATTTTGTTCCGGTTTTTTGGTTTTCTGATTTCCGGATAACGGGTTCTGTACTGTTTATTGGAGAAGAAAAACTTTAACAATGGACCGAATCATTATGTTCATATTATAGTCTAATCTAACTACAGCCCTCTGAAACATATCAATAACAGTGAAGTAGAAATATATAGTAACTCCTTAACATACAAAAATTGCTATTTTAGTTTGAAAAATTACATGACAATCAGCAACTGTTTAGATAATTGTTTTTTATTTGATAAGAATTCTGCATTTTATAGCATAAATAACACTAATTATCAATAAAATTTTGATGATGATCTTTTTCCCCCAAATTGTTTTTTTTAATTAAATCCCTTTTTAAGTATTGCTTTTGTTTGCTATATTTAGTCGTTAGTCCAACTTCAAACATCTTGTGACAAATCCTAATTTTCTTCTTTGCAAGCACAGAATGTAAGTTTTGAATATATTCTCTTCCAGTTTCTGTGATGTTGTAACACTTACATATACTAATAATCGTCGTTAGAAAAACAGTCACCTTTATAGTAACTAATTAAAAAAAAATTTTCTTCTTACAAGAATCGAGATAGTTTATCTTAAAATTGCGTGAATATGAATAACAATTATGGATTTTGAAATCACATGAATATGAAACTGGATATACGATTTTGAAAATGAGAAAATACAATCTGGGATATCGAATTTTTTAAACGCGTAAATACAAATCACGATTCATAATTTTTAGATCGCATAAATACGAATCATGATGCGTAATTTTTAGATTGCATAAATAAGCATTATGATGCATAACTTTTAGAATGCGTGAATGCGAATCCCAATGCCTTGCTTTAAAATCAAGTATAAATACGAAAATTAATGTTTGATATTATAAACCGCATGAGCAAATCTACACATTGAATTTTAAACTTGCGTGAATATGAATCGCTACATAGGTTTTCAAAAAGACATAAATACGAATCACAATATCGGATTTTTAAATCTCGTAAATAAGAATCGCAACGTACAATATTCAAATCGCGTGAATAAGAATCGCAACACGCAAATTTGAAAAGCTATGTTTGATATTAAAATCGTGTGAATAAGAATCGAGATATTAGCAGATGCCAGGCTTGGGACCTCTAAAAAGGCTTGTCAGAAGCCAGCGTCGTTTGAACTACGAAAATCGGATCTATCTGAAGGGCGGGAAAAAAAATTCGGAAAATCTTATCTGCTGCGTGTAAAAGGGGAGAAAATAGGTAAAATAAGTAAAAATGAGAAAGGATTGGTAGCTATGTAGTTCAAATTTTCTGCTTCTCTTTGAAAATCGGCGAATTTTCTGAAAAAGCGGAATACTTATTAAAAAAATTAAATTTTTAGAAAATCTGAATTTTTGATAAAAAAAGCTGAAAGTTAAGAGATACAAGTGAAAAAAACGGAAATCTGCTAAAAAGCGGAAAAATCTCATCCCTGCTTTCAGAACACATTTTTCTGCAACCACGTGTTAACCGTAGGTAAGGTTTCTAGTCCGTAATGGACAAATGAAAATGAAACAAATGTCGGTAGAAACGGTCAAAACAAAACAATATGCAACGGATACAGATTAAATACTAGCATGAAGTATGAACATAGAAATAACTTCACTATTCTATATAGTAGAAATAATTGAAAAGCCTATACTGGCAGGTGAAGAGGATAGGAAAGTGTGTGCACAACGCTACAAATTTACTCAGTGATTCTGAATACTTCAGCATCTGTTGTAAGGTCATTTAGCACCCTGAACTGAATTAAGACAAAATATTTTAACAGATTGACTGATAAGCACATTTGAGCAACCTAATGAGAATAGCTGATGAAAAAGTAGATATAGAACATTTTCCATGCGATGATGCAGCAAAAATATTCAATGCTTTAAAAATTAGAAGATGTTAAAAATTTATAATTAAAGAAATATTTTTCCAAGTCTATTCATGTTTTTTTTTCATTTTTAGAAATCTCACCTAACTTTTTGAAATCTCACCCAGCTTTTGGGAAAGGGTGAGAAATTCTCACCCACTTTCTTTCTGTAATGAAAACACTGGAAAGGGCTGTCAATTAGGCTTTTCGAGCTCTCGAAGTTGCTGCCACAAATGGGCCTCGTGTCTATTTACGAAGAAATTCATGGAACTTTCCTCCTCAACTGTAAATTAAAGTGCCCCTTTATGTATTAATGGTTATACCTTTGTAAGGGTTAATGAATTCAAATACCTTGGTACTGTTAACAATTAAAACATACTTAGAGCAGAAATCAACAATTGAGTTAAAATGGCTAACAAGTGTTTTTTGGACAGAGGACATTGACAGCAGACACTGGAAACCTTCGAAAGAAAGATCCTCAGAGCAATCTTTGGCGGCTGAGATGGCCAGGCCATCTATGGAGCATCCCTGAAAATAGCGCCATGAGAATCGACACCTTTAAGAACACCCCCCCCCAGGGGCCATGCCCCATTGGCAGATTCCGCACCAGGTGGCTTAATGACATTGAAAATGACCTGAAAACCCCGAAAGATTAGAAATTGTCAAGGATAGGAGGCTCTGGCATTTGCCAGCTGTTGAGGCAGCCAAGGCCTGCAAGGGGCTGTTGCGCTGACCTTAGATTTTATTTTATTTAAAAAAACAAACAACCTGGAACTGATCGCTTGATCTAAGGAATACACAGCTTTCAGTAAAGATACATTAAAATACTTATCTATCAAGAAACATTGAAATACTTATCTATTAAAGATTAAAATATTCAAATAAATAGATGACTTTTTTTAATTGCCCTTCATTACTTGTTTCAAAAAAAAATGTGCAATATGATAGGATATTTAAATTTTGATGCAAAAACGAAGAATTAATAATTACTCGATCTTATAAATTTCAAAATCAATTTTTTTAAAAAGCCATACCAACAGCTGCCTCATCATCATGAGGTCCTTCATACAGAAGCTCCATTCTGTATTTCTGAGCAGTGACAGGTGATGGAAGGTGAATGGCTATCATCTGAAGAAGAGCATCTCCAGCAGGCAACCAAGTTCTCATAACAACCTTCAACAAGTTTTTGCCATCCTTATCCTTATCATCTCCTTTCAGTACAACATTGATCTTTTCTAACAATGTGGCTATTTCTTCTGTTTTGTAATTCATGATAGCATTGAATACCTGCAATATTGCATTGACAAAAACTTCAGAATGTTAGATAATTTAAATTTAGTACTTAAACTCTAATTCAAGTACAATTATTTTTGGAACTCAATACAGTGTACCTCAAACATTTTATTCATTTTTAGGACATTTTGGTTTGTTCATTTTTTTTAAAATACCTGACTTAGTAAAATACATTTTTCTTCACCCTTATTACAAAAACTGTCCCTTCACATAAATTTAATTAACTTGGACATCGAAATACTGAAACAAATTGTAAAAAACAGATATAAGCAAAAGCAATCTACCTTAGAAGAGAATATTTAAATTAATTATAAAAAGCATTTGAATCATTAGTTTAAGAAAAAGGCATGAATTTTCATTTACTAGAATTTTTATTTACAGTAATAAAACGAATTCACGAATTCCCTTACTAAGATGTAATTTAATATAATAGTCTTATGCTAATATTAAATATGCTTGTTTGTCATTATTTCAAGTTAGTTTTAAATGGAGATTAAAATTTAAACTGATTTTATTCATCAATTTTTAAACTAATATTGCATTAAACTTACTGGATAAAAATACCATTTATCTTCGGACATTTTTATAAATTTTTTTAAAACATTTTTATAAACTAAAAGCACCTTGCTCTTTTCAATACTTAGAGAACTTCAAATAAAGTTATAGAACATTCACCTGGTAGATAGGATCTAAAACAAATTTGACAAAAGACCTAGTGTATCCTTCACCAGCTTTCTTAGCCCACTTTCTGGTAGTTGCATTGTAGAAATTTTCACCCCAAAGCCTGTTCATTAATTTCTCAACATCTATTTTAAATTTTTCAGCATACTTTTCAGCAATCTGTTTTAGGGTAAAAGCCCAACCATGAAGACCAGACCCAAAACCAACATTTCCTTTAGATGGATCCAGCTGTTAAAAAGAAAAATACAATGTAAATAAGGAAACTATAATACTGAGATTATCTTTTTACATCAGAAGAAAAAATAAACTTTTTTTGGACTTACATTGATATTGCCCATAGGTCCAGTTTCATCAGAATAAGTGGCAATTATAACGTTAACATTTTCAACAATTCTAGCAAAAGCTTGATACATGTCTTCAGGTTCCAATTGCAAAGTTAAGAGAGCTAAATCCATTTTATTCATGAACAATACTGGCTTAATACGTTCAGCAATTGCTTGTCTAAGGACAGTTTCAGTTTGTACACTTACACCTAGATAGACAATACAAAGTTTAAGAAATACTAAAACTCTAAATAGACACAATACTAGCATTCTGACTATGCTAGCAACAAAATATTGGTTAACTTGGCTGATTGTTGTTACTCAGATAAATCACTTATAGCTTATTCTTCCAATAAAATAATACAGAAAGTAAATCTATACTAGAAATTCTTCAGATTATAGAACAGAAATTAAATCCATATTAGAAATTCTTCAGATTTATTATAAGTCTGAATATTTAAATTTTCAATATAGATAAACAAGAACAAGGTTACTAAGAAGAAACCATAAAAAAGGGCTTACTTACTATTTTTAATTAGTACTTATAACAGAAATTTCAATATGATTTTAGAGATACGAAAAAAAAAACAAGCTTAGTAAATTTTTCCCAACACAACCTAAAATTTGATTAGCTAAATTTATACAAAGTAAATTTTTATTAGCCACAAACATAAGGCTAATTATTATTACAATAATGACATAAAGCAAAGAATGAAGTGAGGAATCTTACCACTAACACAATCAACAACCACAAGAGCACCATCAGTAACTCTCAAGGCAGCAGTAACTTCAGATGAAAAATCA
Source organism: Parasteatoda tepidariorum (assembly GCF_043381705.1). Lineage (NCBI taxonomy): Eukaryota > Metazoa > Arthropoda > Arachnida > Araneae > Theridiidae > Parasteatoda > Parasteatoda tepidariorum. Next base: position 57,112,856 of record NC_092206.1, on the reverse strand, counting down.
ACGTGACCAGGAGAATCTATCAGATTAATCAAAAAACCATTTTCATCTTTTTCTTTCTGTTGGTCATCTTTAATAAATAAAGAATCTTTCTCATCTAACTTGAAATATAATGATATGCCACTGAAAGAGAGACATTCTTTTACTAAAAGAATTAAAGATCCATAAAAAATACATAAGTACTCCAGGGGTGTTTGTGGGACCCCAAAAAATCCCCTGAAACTTTTACGGACTTACTACCGACATTTTGGAGTTTCGAGAAGGGGGGGGGGAGAAATGAAAAATTACAATTATGAAGTATTGAATGACCTAATTATAAAAGTTTGATNATTACCGCGAGAAATTCGCGCATTCTATAAATTAATTTCAAAATTCGCGAATTTCTCGCATTTTGGAAAAGGCTTCGAATTACGCCATTTAGAATAAAATCCGTTTCACTTTTCTTCCTTGATCTTTCATTATTTTCAACATCTGCCTCGTTATCTAGCTTCCCTATTTACCAGTATTGTTCAGAACCTTTTCCAACAACAGAACACAACCCCTTTCAGAACACATTTCTCCGCAACCGTGTTTACCGTAAGGTTTCTTCATGTAAGACGTTCAAATTTTTTATGCACTAATGTAAGATGGAAAAATATCTTGTAAAGGCAAAATCTTCTATGATGATGCAGCAAAAATATTCAATGCTTTAAAAAATAGAAGACATTAAAAATGTGTTTTAATTAAAAATATGATTTTTTTTCCAAGAGTTTGTGTTTTTTTAATTTTTAGAAATCTCATCCTGTTTCTGAGAAAGGGTGAGAAATTCTCACCCATTTTTTTTCTATGATGAAAAACACTGTTATCATTGCATATACTAATTTGATAATATTACTCAACTCAAGAAAGAACTACAAGAAAACTGGCAGAAGTTCTTTATAGAATAGTCGCAGATCGGTCCAAACGAGCGTTTGTCTTTCTAGAGGAGCCGCAGATTTTTTCCAACACGAGTTCTAACATTGCATATGGAAAGATTGCACACATGATACTGTACATAATGGTGAATTATTAAATGTATAAAAGAGTTACAAAAAAACGCAAAGTTGATTCAGAATGCCGTGTGTTCAATGACGAATGGATTTGGAAATTTTTCTTCACAATTGTAAAAGATAAACCAGTATGTCTTATCTGCAATGAAGCTGTAGCAGTTTTTAAATACAACATTAATAGACATTTTATAGCCAAGCACAAGAATGCCAACTATGAAGCAACGCCTGAATGTGAAAGACAAAATGCAAGAAGTATTTTTTAAGAATTATCAGGCCAACAAAGTTCCATCAAGATAAACAGTGTCCAAGAAGCGGCTATGCTTTGCAGCTATGCCTGCAAGTTACATTGTAGCATACGATATTGCTAAAAATAATAAATCTCTCAAGATGGGGAGTTTGTTAAACAATGTATGCTCCAAGTTTGATGTTTTAGGTCCAGACATAAAAAATGATATTGAGGTTGTAAGCTTATCGAGAAAAACAATGACTACTGGTATCGCTCTTAACATTAGAGTGGTTACTTATTGCTGTGTAGTAACAATTTCAATTCCAGATGCAGGAAAAGGTTGTCACGTCACTTTCTCTGCACTCATCAGATATACTCCCAAAAGCATAAGCCAACATAATTCAATGAACAGATCTTCAAACAGCACGATAAAAACTTAAGCTTTAATTAAAAATTTATAAGGAATATTTTTTAGCTAGTAAACTTTAGACAATGAAACTAAAATTCAATATTGAAATATTGGATAACTCTGAATTTGTTATTATGAATTAGTTTGTCCTTATAACTTAATCCCTTAGTTTTTCTTTTAAATCTGAAATTAAGACAAGCTGACAAGTTAAAACATGCTGAATACATAAACATTAAAAACTTACGTAGATTTAATGGTAATACATCGTTCTTGTTCATCTTTACGAGTGTCTGTAAATCTTGTTTCACCAGCCTTGGCACCAGCAATAATACCAGCCTTGGCAACTAAAGAGTCTGTTAAAGTTGATTTACCATGATCTACGTGAGCAATGACTGACATGTTCCGGATGTTCTTCTTCCGGTCCATGAGACCACGAATTTCGTCTACAGTAAAATTTACCTAAATAGAAAAAGATCAGAAATTTTAGGCAAGTAAAATATTTATAATAATTTACAAAATATGCTGCATATTTTCAACAATAGCAGTGAGAGTAAATGATACAATTTATCTTTCAAATTTTACATTGATAAATCAAACATGATAAAGGGATGTTTTAAATTCAGTGCCTGTTAGTGCCAAATACAATGGCTAAGAAGCCTAAATTCTTCAAAGCTTGCAAAAAAAAAATGTCTTACTGTCAAACGGGTACTGTCTTATGTTGTTAATCAGAAACTTATAGGTCATTGATACCAAAATCTTTCTTGACAATAGCCTACAAATTAACTTTTCTTAACCAAACAAGTTACATTTTTAAAGAATAAATTAATTTAAAAAACAAATGAGAATGATTAATTGATGGAATTGAGTCTGATTTTAATCCTCATTACAGTGGCCTGGGAGATATTTTAACTTCTCTACAAACGTGCCTTAAATGTTAATAAGTCAAAAAATTCTGGGAAAAAAACTATACAATTAAAATAATCTTTCCAAAACATTAAAAACTAAGACTGAAAACAGTAAGAAATAATGTTTTAAATATCAAAGCTAGGACCTGAATTTAAAGAAAACAAAATTAATAAATGTCAAAGCAGCAAAAATCTAATTAAATTAGTAACTTAAATATTATAATTAAAATATTTTGACACAATATGTCAATTTAAATATATTTATAATAGATAAGTAACCAAAATCCAAAAAAATAACTTGTTTTCATTTCTCTTCCAAAAAGAGTCATTTGTATTTCAATGCAATAAAAACCAATTATATCTCAGTCTACCTTTTACCTCTCATGTTAACCTGTTTCACATTATTTGCTGATTTTTAGGAATACTAATACTCAATTCAGATTTTAAAGTTAGGAATTATTTTAAACATTACTGATATAAATAAAAACTATTCCAAACTATATTGAGTACATTATTTGTAATTTATTACTTGCATTTTTAAAAAAACAGAAAAGTTTCATAAGACAGACAAAAAACAATGTTTGATTAAATATTTTATATTGTCAGCTGCTACATTAGAATATTTATATTTAAGACAAACATATGCCACTTGTCAAGTTTATCTTTTAACACCCCATCCAGTTATGAAATTTAAAATGCTGAAATGAAAGCTAAGCTTGACGTAATATGATAAAGAGAGAAAGCTTGTGAACTTTAAAGGAGGTACCATTCATAATAGAGACACCTGCTAGTACAGATAAAATTACTCATTAAGTACTTTCTCAAAAAGTTCAAGTACATAAAGGTAAAACATCATTAATATTAAAAATATGTAGGTCTCACTTTACTGTTAAGCAGAATAAATATATTAAATATATTATACCCAATTGAAGCATTGTCACAAAACAGAAAGTAGACTATTCCAGAGAGCAACACAAAGCAGCAGTGATAATAATAAACCTCGATATTGGAATTTTAAAATTTTCATTGAGATGTGGGTTATTATCTATGCCACATCAATTAACAAAATTTGTTTTTAAAACAAAAGGTTAACATCTCAGAATGTTAAAGAATTATATTGTTAATTAAAATTCATAGAGCAATTACGTGACATAAGTATTTAGTTTGTAGTGTCATTGACCAACAAAACAATGGCCCATATTAAAAATATGCCACGTACGTATCGGCGAGAGGAAGGAATTCATATTTTTATAACTTATATAAAGTAAATATTAACACTCTTTGAAATATATAACGACACAAATTAGAAGAATTGATTATTTATTACAACACGACAACAATTACATAACCAGGTCAATTTACTTAAGTAATATGGCGAATAAGAATTTGACAAGAACAATTTTGGCAAAATGATATAAAACACAGAAATATCATACCATTTTCTAATTTAAATTTATCTTATACAAGATATAATTAATGATTAAAACAGATTGTCATATTTACCATCTTGATTTAGTATTTCTTGACACTGTAGTAATAAATGAGAGAGAAAATCTGCCTACCGCGGTTAAAAGCGGATCATGAAGAAAGACCGGAAATTTCGGTTGCCAAACTGAAGTAAAATCTATGAAGAAAAATAAGAAAAACTTAAGACGCATTTCATCCACTTCTTTTGCGAAATAGAAATCTAATTTTTCTAAAATGAAATTGTTTAAAAAAATTAAAGGTTGAATTTTTCCAGGATCTAAAGTTTGGAGTAATTTGCCCTTTTGAGATTAAAGGTTTTATTACACTAAAACATTGAAAGTTAAATGTCAAATGCTTATAACTAAAGAGAACCAATAAGAATCAAACTACAGCAACTTTGGAACTGTTATCACCACTACGATTTTCACACACTTAATCTCGGGACAAGCATCTACCTGAAAAAGACCGCAAAAATCTTTCGATCTATAACAAATTGTTTTATTTTGAAAAAAAAAGTTCAAATTTTAAATAACATTTTTTTTCCCTAATAGAAAAATTCTGCTTTTGCCAGCGGAAGACGTTGTTGAGCCCCGAGTGCTATTAAAAACGGCGGCCATAACACAATTTTAGAAAAAAATCTTCTTTTTTGAAAAAAAAAATCTTATTTAATCTATTTTAAATTGCAATTTTACTGTCAGTTAATTCTAAAATCTATATCAATCCTAAATGTTGATTTGGGAAACATGCTAACAACATAAATTACAATTAATGCATTGAAAGTTAAAAAATAAAGACTGTTTGTTTAATTGATGTTAATATCACTTCAAGCATTCGACAAATATATNGACGGCGGCGCATGCGCTCTTGGGTATTGTCATCACTCTTTTCAATACAGGCACTCTAGCATAAACATTGAAATCTTTTTTTTTTTCGTTCTTTAGCAGTCGCCAAACAATTTTATAGACTCTTTTTAGTGGTTTCAGTTAGAGTTTTAGTGGTTTTAGAGTTTTAGGGACTTTCAGTTAGATTTTTAGATGTTTCATTTTCGATATTCAATTTTATTGATTTGCATTCAATGTGTCGCCATTTTGTTAAGAAACATTTTAAAAACGAAAATTTTTCGCATTATTATTTTTCCGACTATTCACTAAAATGCCCTGCAATGATTCGCTCTTTAACGAATTCACTAGTGTTTATTGTTGACTTTTTATTAATTCACCAATTCACTGATTGGTATTCTTTTATTCCTTATTCTTACTTTATTCACTAGGTGTAATTGAAATTGTTCCTGATGACAGTTTTCATGACGAAGTGACAAGCGTACTAGTAATAAATTGTTTAAGAAATATACTATCTTTAAAAAAAGAAAGAAAAAACACTTGAAATAAACTAAAAATTACCTCGCATAAAAGTACAAAACACATTTAAAAAAACCGGACAGTAATACCAAAATATTAAATGATTATTCCTATCAAATAACGTTTGGAAAAGATTACATCTTCTCTAGTCAGACTAATACTAGTATATAAAACTATATGTAATAAAATAAACAATTAAACATCTACGTGCAACGCCAAATACAACAATAATGGATAAGGATAAATCAGATGAGTTTAGAAGTTATCGAGCCTGCTTTTAGCAAATATTTTTAGAGATATAAAGTCTTACTTTTGTTTCCAGAAAAGTCTTTTAATAATTATTTTAAATTTATATCAAACAACAAAATAAGCAAAATATTGTAAAATTGTAAATGTTTCTTGTTCTAAAATCAAAATTTATTAATATTTAGGTATAATTATCTTTGGAATTAACCTTTTGGTCCTGTTTCTAAATAGTCCTAATTTCTCAAAAAATCAGCCGAAATTTGGTTGAAAAACTAAAATTTAAATTACATTTTGAGTCGAAATAGAAGTATGTTTTACTTAAAATACTGAGATTTGTATCAGTATATTCACATTATTTTAAGAGTGCGTTTGACACACAGACTCAATTGACACAAAATTTGAGCTCATGGTCATTTTCCAAGGGCACTCCTCCGCCTGTTTTTCTCTTGCATTCATTTTTTGAGAATATTGGCTTGTTGTTGGATGGTTTTCTGAACCATAAATTTCTACTGATCAACCATAAATATCTCCTCCCTGGAAAATACGGGTTACCCTAAGAATATATGATTAATAAAAAGTAACAAAATAACCTGTAAATATGTTTTTAAACCAAACAATACTTTAAAAAAAAGGAGGAATTAAATAAGTTAATGGCCCCGCCTTGCTCACTTGCTCCTTTCGGCTTTGTTTATACCGCTCGCAATTGAAATTCAGTAGTTCTAATTTATAACAAAATTAAAAAGTATTTTTCATACAAATTCTTATAAAAAGTTTTAACAGCAATTAAACAAGCTTTTTTATTCCTTTTTTTTTAAATTTTTTTTTTATTTAATTCTTATTTTAAACATTACTCATTTATTATTAGGCATATATTTTTAAAATCATAAAAAATATCGAGAAAATCAATGTCTTACCTTATTGTAAAGTTGTCGAATGAGTTAAAGAGATGAGAGATAAATATAACAATCGTTTTTATCTCAAATTCTAATCCTACTTTAGTTTCTTTGCATATTTTACTGTTCCTCAAANTTAGGCAGTCCCGAGCTTGCAGCGCTCCCTAGTGTAGAAAACACCATCCGTAGAAAGAATATTTTAAATTCATTAAATCGAAAATATTTATTAAAATTAAAGAAACTGTAATTCAGGGATTCAGACCTAAACTTTTCCAGGATTCAACAGAAAATACTTAACGAATTTAGTATTGTAAGAAATGAATTAATTTCTATAATACAAAAGAGAGGAGAGAGGGAGCAAATTTATTAAAAAAAAATGTTGCTGAATTGGCACAAAATAAGCTTAAATAGAATTTTTTTTTTGGGGGGGGGGACGTGGGATGAATGAGTGAATAAAACTTATGCTTATTTCGAGTCGAAAGACTACACAACAGTAAAAAATTTTTTAGTGAAATTTTTTAGCAAGACATTCAAGAGATGGTTAGAATTTTGGCTTCCATTTTCAGTTCTATTTAAATTAGAAAACTTTCTTATTTTATTAAAAGTCATATTGAAAACTAAAATTATTTTTGAATTATTTTTTTTTAAAGTAAAGTTAATTTTGCATTGAATAGAGAATTGACAACAACCTTTATTCCTTTTATCCACTGGGTACCATCATCAATTTTCCGTGCCCTGTGTTCCTTGGGACACTCGTCGATAACTTTTTAATTTCCAAAAATTCAAAGTTTGATTAACCTTACCCCCATTTTTCCTTTAAACACTTAATTTAAACAGCTGGTAAGGCATTGGGCCCATGTCCTTGAAGGGTTCGTGAGTTCGATCCTCCCCATTCCCCGTATAGTAAATGGTGACTGATACCCGTTAACTTTGTTGGGTCACAAAGTCTTCCATGTTCCCATAACAAATCAATACCTCTGGTTGTACTGAATTGGAGATTGATCGTTCTCCGGTTCAGGTAAAAATTACGATCTGTGAATGAATGAATGGATGTATGAACGTGTCTACCCTATAAACGAGCTGTGACTTGAATGTGTGAAAGTCGAATTATTGGCCACAGATGGCGCCATGGGAAAACAAGAAACAAGAAGCAAACCTTCTGCCTTAAATTCGTTTGGTTTCACCAAGCAGGCTTGCTGGTATTTGGCAAGTGGTATTAGAAATAACAATACAACACTTAAACTGTAAATAAATAAAGTACGTCTGTGATTCGCTGAGTCAATTTTTATTAAAAAAATCTTCGCTTTGTTATTTCATTGACTGATTTCTTTCTTCTTTTCAAAACTCTACGTTGCCAGTAAATTAGATTTTTTATTCAAATTGAGTTTTTATTCATTCTTGTTTTTGAGTACATAATGTTTTTTATTACATTTTATATCCATTCCATTGATTTTTTCCCTTTTCTAAAAGTAGGCAGCATAAATCAAAAAGCGCATTAGCGCAAAAATTATTTTTAATTATATATACATAAACTCTGGATTGTACTTGCAAATGATTGGCGGGAGAAGCTGAAGTAAACAAATTCTGAGAATATTATCAGCATGAATGCTTAAATATTCAAATTTCATTTTTTAATTTGTAAATTTAGCTCTTTCTTTTAAGAATTTTTGTGAATCCAAAAAGAATGGAAAAATAAGAAGAAGAAAAAAAAGGTAAGTTAATATGAGTAAAGTTTCAACTCTGTGGTTACACCCTTATTTTTAGAGAATAAAAAGGTTTTGTGAATAAAAATGTTCCAAAATTAATATACTGTTTGAAACAAAACACACACAAAAATTATAAAACTAGTAATAACAAAGAGGGGGAAAAACCGACGACTTTCTGTCTATAAATTTCATTGGAAAGTAGCCTTTATAACTAAAAATTAATATGTCTTTACGTCTAAAAAAATATATTGATTTTCTTCTCATAATATTTCCCATAAAGATTTTAGAGCAGATTAACATGTATGACATTATATTAATTTTAGTAATATCTACTAAAAAAGTTTTAATTACAGAATTTTGAAAGTAATTTGTTGTAATTCTTGTTCAGAAAATTCATTTCTAGTGATGTGTTGCAAATTTCACCTACCGTTATATAAAAAAAAGAGAAAGAAAAAGGTCAAGATTAATAGCTTCTTTTCCATATTACATTTGCTCCTGTTTTTTTAAAAATCAGATATGGTCCTCCTAGAGCATTGATTTCGCCCGTTATTTCTTTTCACTCAGGAACTTGTTTCTGAATGTAACATATACATTTTCTTCGCTCTGATTCAATAGTCCAGTAATTAGAGCACAAAAAAAAAATAAAAGTGTTTCTTTATAAAAGATAATACCCAAGATATTTTTTAAAAAAATACTATTATATAAATAATACCTTTAAATTAACCCAACTCTCATTGTAGGCTTTCCCTTTTTTTGAAGGAAATAGGGTGATTTTAGGGTGAGAATTGAATTTTTGTCTGAACGGACAATTGAGGCATTTTTTTTCTAATGTTATATTCCCCCCCCCTGAATTGAAAGAGACCAAACCCGAGATGATCGTACAAATAGTTTGGAAATTATAAGGATTTCAGGTACGAAAAAGTTCAAATTTGTATTTGTACTTAAATCATGTATTTACGCAGGGATGGCGAACCAATGGCACGCTACACAATATTTTTGGCACGCCACCGATCACAATTGTTATTGCACTATGAATTGTTATTACACAAATGTCACACACTATGAAGCATATGTAACAATTAAATTAAAATTCACAAAAAAAAATAATAAACAATTATTAATAAAAAAATTAACAATTAATGCTAAAAAAAACAATTAATAACCATAAAAAACAAGCTAACAATGAATAACTAGCAAAAAAATCAACAGTCCTGCTTAAAATAATATCTTACAACCTATAAGTTATTTGTTATTTAATCTGCAATAACAGAAGTCACTGCACAATAACAGTAACACTTGTTGTGCGCAATAACATTTAGTCGCAATAACAGTAACACTGATACTACTTTAAGTTGAATTACGCGTATAACTGAGACATTGCAAAATGTATTTTCTTTTCAATGTAAATAAAGAGTTTTAAGTTGATAGTATTTAGTATTATTATTTTCCCAATAATCATGAAGTCAAAATTATTTGACGGCACGTCTGTGATTTCATTAAACAATTTTTTAGAAAAAATGGCACGTTGGTGTATAAAGGTTCGCCACCCCTGTATTTACGAATCTGATATTGCTATCGAAAGAAATAAAAAATCGTTCCCTATGATTTTTTTACGCTGAATTGAATAAACAAGTCAATAGAACGAACAGTTTAGAAGTGGCAAGCGAATTCATGCATAATAATTACTGTTTTTTACATGATTTAGTATAGTTTTTACATTGCTATCTTGGGGCTATCTGAACATGTGAGAACATTTTTCGATGAAAGTTTTTCTACAGAATTGAATGAGATAAAATTTGAGTGGATAGAATAGTTTAGAAAATATGAAGGTTTTCTTCATAATACGTGCAATTCAAAAATAGTAAATTTCATACAAAAAAAAATTCATTTATACTTTTGAAATATCAGTCCTTATGATTCGCCTTTGTCTCACTCGATTAAATTAGATGAAATACATAGGAAACGGTACCTTACTTGTCTGTATAGTAATGTAAGATGTATAAATAATATGAGGTACAAAATCGTTCGTTTTGTACATAAAATTTTTAATCTTTCATCTTGTATATTTGTGAATAGAGATACGAACGAGAACTTGGAGAAGTATTATCGTCAAATACGGTTGCTCCACCTCCGATCACCGTCGAGGAAATATGAGAACCTAATTAGTTAGGTTCTCATTAGAAATATATTTCTCTGCGTAAAACTAACTAATCAGTAGGTTCTCATATTTCCTCGATGGTGATCGGAGGTGCGGCAACCCGGCAGCTGCATTCGGTGAGAATGTTCCTTGATTGCAAGTAATGTTTTTAGCAGGTCATTGGGACGCTATGGGAGCAACTGTAATTCGCGCAAGCACTAGCAGTTTATCCTACATACAGTTTCTAAATATTCATGCGCAAGTCTGTGGCCATCTCATTCAGTGTGAATGACCCTCAATTTTTCGCATGCGTTGTAAGCATTCCCTTGGTATGATGCATGTGATACGCATCTGCATCTCACTGCAGGTGATGCGCATATTCGATTGTAAGTCAATGCGATTCGCACATGTGCAAGCAGATTATCTTGCATGTAAGGAGTATTTTCGCAAAATGCGGTTACCACACCTCTGATCACCGTCGGTGAAATATGAGAACCTGATTTGTGAAACATATTTTTCCGTAAAAAACGCACTATTCAGATTCTTCTTATTTCCCACTGTTCAGATATCTAATACTTCGACGTTGATCGGAGGTAACCAACCATATTGAGTGAGAAAGCTTCTGCTGGTTTTTAAACATTCGCACGTGCGTCTAGGGCCATTGTATGCAGTTTGAATGCTCCTTGAAGACCATAGGTGATCGCAATGCTCGAATACGCCATCTGGGGAGTGGGGAGAAGACCATTTCTATGCCTTTGGCCTTTCCTTCTCCTCTTTTCAGTTGTATAGGAATATACTACGATATTTTTCCTTTCCTTAATATTTTTCGTATTTAACTATTAAAGATATTTTTTTAAATTTTCATGACGGTTTCCCTTAGAACTATGTTTACTGTAGTTTTCAGTTCCATATAGTTTCCTAACTTAGAGGATTTTAATCTATTTGAAAATCAAGACAGAAACTGAAATACTTCCTTCTTCCATGACTCTCCACACGCTAATGATGAAGGCATGCGAAATGTTGCCATAGGTAGAAACCTCTGTTCTACGCCACCTGTAGCCCATTCTGCTCGCCAATTCTCATTGGACGTGATTTTTTTCCCAAGCGAGTGAAAACTGAATTGATGGAAAATATCTCCCTTCGAAAAACTCGCCAATAATGTTCCTGTTGGCATGGGGAAAAAATCGCATCCACGGAGAATGGCCCATTTTTCTATAAACAGGGTCTCGGATAGGATTATAATTAATATCACAGCGGAAATAAAATCTAAGGTGGAATTTCACAACTACTTTAGAAGACCTTGATTTTGCTGATGACATGGTACTTATTTCATCCAAATGTACAGACCTTCAGCTTAAAACAGACAAATTCAACAAATATTCAAATAGCGTAGGTTTATTCATAAACAAGAAGAAAACTAAAGTAATGAGAATAAATCAAAAGAAAAATGACAAAATTAAAATCGAAAATCACGAAATAGATGACATTCAGTCATTTAGCTATTTAGGTTCTATTGTAGATAAAAAAAGGTGGAAGTAGAGAAGATATTAGACAGGGAATAATCAAAGCAATAACATGCTTTAAAGGATTACATAAATTTTGGAGAGAGTCAAATATTGAAATAAAGACAAAAATAGTTGTTTACAAAGCTATTGTTAGAGCAGTACTATTATATGGCGCAAAAACCTGGAAACAGACTAAGATCGAAATACAAAAATTAGAAACCTTTCAAAACAAATGTTTAAGATTTATTTTTAAAATTTTCTGGCCTTACAAAGTATCAAGTCAAAATCTATTAAAGAAAGCTAAAATAAAAACAATAGAAGATGAAATTAAAAAACGAAGATGGCAGAGCTGGCTCGGATATATCCTTAGAATGCCCAAAGAAAAAATTACATCTGTTGCGCTTACATTGGCCCCTGATGGTAAAAGAACAAGAGGAAGACCCGGACTTACCATCCAGCACATGTTTTTGGGCGAATTAAAAGAATGTAGAATATCTGGCTGGGAGGAAGCAAGATCTATTGCTAGAGACAGGAGGCGTTCGAGGGATATGCTTGAGGCCTTAAGTGCCCAAAGGCATGACGTAGAGGATAAGTAAGTAAGTAAGAAATAAAATCTAAGGTTAGCCATGTTTTGAGTGCTATCCTTCATTTGGCTATATTTGTCTGAAATAGCACCTTTTGTTATTTTTTGGGTAGCATCAAGGTTGAGGAGTCTTCATTTGTTGTTTGTTTCACTGAAAGTTAGACTGAAAGAATGCGTTTTATTAAAAACAATACTAGTATAATAATATTGGATGGGACGGTTTTTCAAGCTTATGCGCAAAAATCAATTGGAAGTAGTAACCCGGAAATCTTACGACGAATTTTAATCCTTAGTGCCATTTGCGCTTAGCTTTACACGGTCAACCATCCGTATAGTTTGGGAAAATACTCAATGCGTGTAATTCGAACATGCGATAGTACGAGAATGCGATTTGCGCATGCGGTAGAAGATGCATGCATACTGAGAAATCAGAAGAAGTGAGAATGGTTCTTAATAGAGCTAGAAAAGTCAACTGAGAGTGAGTGTGTTGTGCAGGGAGGAAACTGTCACGGCGGCGTCATTTCTATGCAGCCATGTTGGTTTCTTAGGTCAATATTTTTTTAGCACCAACTTTTTCTTCTTTTTTTTAAGCTTAGAAACACTAAATTTACTGAAACCAATTTCAAGACAAATAGTTTTTAAGTTGTTAAGGTTTTATGCATGCAAAATTGTAATAATGTCTATTTGGGAGTATGATGAAACTATCCGACCAAATGTATTATTGTTTCTAATGTATTTTTTACGTTGAGACCAAAACAAAGCCAATAGAACTCATAGTTCAGAAGGTTTAACAGTTTTCATGTATAAAAACTATGGTAAAGCATAATGCTGTTTGACAGGTAGACGGATGAAGTATGCTAAATGTATGCTAAATTCAATAAAGATTAAATCAAGTGCACAAAATTGGAAGTTAAAGTGGTTTTTATGCGTAAATGGGTATAAGTCAGGAACGATAATTTCCATACATTAAATCCTAATTAATTTAAAATTATCAGAATAAACGCTGATTTTCAGATTCTCTGAGAAACTCCATTGCCGAAGATATATTAAACTGTTTAGCTCTTATGAATTAATTCATAAGGAGATAATGTTTTAAATAACTTAACTTGATTGAAAACCCAATTAAGAGGAATTTAGAATTGATATAATATGTAATAAAAAATGTAAATTTTTATTTTATTGCAATTTATATTTTTCTAGAAAAGGAGGTATGAATTTGTTATTACTGTAAGTCTTTTCGATTATTAAGAATAAATATATTATGGGCAGGAAAAAAAAAGACCAAGAATTGAGAGAATCAGGGAACAAAGAAAAAGTTTTTATTTTCTAACTTATCTAACTTATCGTTTTTATTTTCTAATTTAGGAATCAAGATAGTACAAACGTGACAGAAAGAAAATTTGGCACTCTATGCAAAAAATAAATAAATGAAATTAAATGAAAATAAAGTAAAATAAAATCGCAGTCACATTAAAATAGTTAATTTTTACACAAAGCATTTGCACAATCAGTTTAGGGGGCGATAAATTAGAATTTGATTAAGAGCAATTATTGGCAAAACGTTACCAACTATGAGGAAACAGACAAGCATCATAAGAGCTCAACATGCTGAATTTAAAAAAAAAATCATAGAAATAAGAAAAATTCATAACGATTTCGCTATGTACGAAATTCGAATTTCAATCTGGAATAGCGCTACAGTTTAGTGTTTCTTTAACACAGTTTGTACAAAATATATGTAACTTACATGGATATTAGGGCCAAATATAAAGACATGATACTTTCAAACATTAAATTATTATACAATTATATTTTTGAAAATGCTTACTTTGAATGTATGACAAAAAACGATGTTATAATGGAGTGATCTAGCTTGATCGTAACCTACATACACATTTAGGCGATATTAAACACTGAACAAAGAGCTAGAAGAGCAAGAACATTTTGCTTGGTCATAAGGTGATTATGACAATTATTTTATTCCTGTCATTTATTTCCTTTATTAATTAGCTTATTTCTACTTTTGTTTTCATGTCGAAACAATTAAACTTATTATCCATATCCTCTCTTTTCTTTTCCGCCTTCTTTTTTAATTAAGTGAAGTCCTTATCGACTTATTTCTGCCCGGTTTAGGATGCTTTCCCATGCTATGATCACGTTATTATTGAATGCAAGGGATATTTCTGTTTCCGCCTATTTTGAGAATTACTTTAACATACTTTCCCGCTTAACTTTTGGCATTTAATTTCCGTTTACACGAAGTTAATTTTAAGATATTTCCTGTTTACTGTTCTCCCGATATTAAAAAGGTTATTAATTTTTATACATCTTTTGTAATTAGGATTTGTTATTTAGTCCTTTATTCGGGAGATGGTGATTTCCTGAATTGGTCTGGGAAGGTATAACCTTACAAATTTTTATGTTCAGGAGAGTGTGATTTGTTTCTGCTGAAATTTCTTTCATTTGGCATTATGCTATAGTGTTCCTGACTGGGTTAGGTAATGCTATACCTGTAATAAAATTATTCGAGAATGTGTGTTTTCGATAAATCCCGGAATAATAAATTAATTTGATAATTCTTAGCAAATGAAATCAGAAGATTGTTGAAAGTAATGCCAATAAATAATTATGTTTATAAAATAATGTTTATGTGAAGCCTGAAAAATATTGGGCGACTTTATTGGTATGCAACGTTTGGTGAAAATATAATTTTTCACCAAACGAAATAAAAAAAACTACGATTACTACATCAACTAAAATGAACTAAAATTAATGAAGCCGATCGTCTTTTTTCAATTAAATAATATGTCGAATTTGATTGGTTACATACAAATTTAACACAATATGGCGATAACATGGCAGAAACTATAATTTAGAAACTATAATTTTACACTGTATTTTTCATGATTATGAATAAAATTATTTTTACCTATCGACATTTGGTGCTTAGATATTTCAGAACAATAGACGAATTTTGACAACTATTTGACAAATATATGGCATTTATATTTGACTAATAGACTAATTAATTTCATCCGTCACGCGAAGAATTGTAAAATAGCCCAATAGTTTTTTTTTTTTTTGTATTAACAAGAGTTTTTTGTAATAATTTTATTTATACCGTTTTATTGATAAGCAGTAAACACAGCATGCAGAAATGTATTTAAAATCAGTTCATTTATTTTCGAACAAACTTTTCAAATTTTTTTTTATACGTCTCGAGTCTTGTATTATCTTGCAGAATTATTTTTGAGACATTTCATTACTTTTTTCTGATTAAATTTTTTATTTACTGAACTATTCCAATTAAAAATTTTCCATGTAATATTTTAAAACATGAAAACAAAAAATGAAATTATTTTAAGATTTCCCCCTTCAAGATCTCCTAATCCATTGGAAAAAACCATATTTCCACACATTTACAGAAAGTAGAACAAAATACTAAGCGAATGGGGCGGAGCCTCTTTACTGTTTCGTTTCGAATGTTTGTCCTCCGAAGCAGAGAAAGAGATTCAACATGTTTAGTTACATAACGGGCTTTGCTTTGTGCATTTATAAAGTAGGGAAGAAAACCCCTTCTTAGTACCACTTTTGTTTATATTCAGAGCAAAAAAGAGCAGTTAACTTCTCTACGCCACAAAATAAAAATTTGACTAGCTGTCCAATATCTGTCTCCTGTCTCGTTTGAAAGCGTAGTAAATCGGTTTCTCATTTTGAAAGGGATCGTCCATGACAACATAAGATTTGGTGAATAATGATCACACGGACTTCAATAGATACTCTTAAAAGATTTCAATATATACTCTCCTGCCTACCTAGTCCATCAACTTATGGGCTAAAGAATGGTGTGTGCGAAAAGGGGTTGACTGGGCAGCGCGTTACTGTGCATCTTCCTAGTTCATCGAAGTTCGATAGGAGTCTCTATTGTATTGTTATTAAGAATATTGCCATTCCATATAATTTACTCAAAGTCATTTCCGAGGAGAAAAATATTAAAAATT
Organism: Parasteatoda tepidariorum; assembly: GCF_043381705.1. Lineage (NCBI taxonomy): Eukaryota > Metazoa > Arthropoda > Arachnida > Araneae > Theridiidae > Parasteatoda > Parasteatoda tepidariorum. The sequence goes on along the minus strand of NC_092206.1, from coordinate 57,096,395 downwards.
CCAAGAGATACATTTAAAGAAGTTCTTTATTTTTGAGGAGCGAATTGCATTTCTTAAATTTCATATTTTAAGATCGGAAAAAAAGAGAAATTCCTTAGCGACGAATTCATTAGAAAATATAATTCTTATTTTATAACTTTTATTTTAATAAGGAATTATAATCTCATACTGTAGCTACCAAAGTCATACAGTTGTAGCAGCATTAGTATTTTCTCCTGAGCTGGCCCGATTTCCTATATAATTAGCAAAACACGTAGCAGTCTAACGAGAAAATATTTTTTAATTGCACACATATGCCTATTGAGTTGTACAATGTGTATCAAAATATAATTAAATTATAATAGATGTAACATGTGAATGACGTAGAGTTATGGAAAGTAGCATATAAACAATTTTGGACAATAAAATCAACTGGTATACTTTACAAAAAGAAAGGAAAAGGGGAAGAAGAAATTACATTGTTTATCAACAATTCATCAATTTTGATTGATTCGTTGATTTTTCACAATTAGCATAATAGTTTAAATTTGCAGTGATAATTTGAATAGTGATTATGCAGCATCTTTAGTGCATCAAAGAACAATGCTTAAAAGCCAGTTCATCTGTTATACATGTATACTTCACTTGATTTTGCGAAACCCACTTTTTCTTCTTCCACATTTCAATATCATGTTTACCAAAAGAAATAAGTGTTCGTGGATTGAAATCGTTGTAACTCGTGACGTAGCAATAATTACAACAATACCAGCAGTACCCAATAACACCACTGAGTAAGCAACGCATCAAGCAAAAATACCTAATAACATTATAATTTAAAGGAAAAAAAGTAAGTATCTTAAATTTTATATTTTTTTTCTCTTCATATTTATGAACCAGATAAGTGTTATAGATGAGCATTCTAAATTAAAATGTCTTGACCCAATTACAATACATGTAAATATCTAAATTAAAAGAAAAAAAGTTATAATTGGTAATCATGTGCTCGTTTAAAAACATGATTTTCGTAGTTCATCTAACCTAGTTTTGAAATCAAAGTGTTCAGTGGATGAGGGTGATGATATACAAACAACAAAGAGTGTGTTAAAACCTTTTTTTAAATAGTAAATTGAGAAAATTGTCATTTATTTAAATTCCGTTTAATAAAATGAAGTACAAAACGTTTTTTTTATTTATTTAAGTACATTCTTAATGATTTATTTTTGTAAAATTATTAACATAACGTTTCTATTTTTTGAAAAAATTATGCTTAAAACCGAAAACATAAGATATTTTTGTTGCACATTTTTTTTGTTGCTAATAATCTTAAAAAAGATTTATAAAAAGCTATTACCTACTAATCATTATTAATTAAAATATAATCAAAATTTGTTCATTTAAAAAACTGCTAAAACAGACTGATTAAAAAAATGTAAACGTAATTTTATAAAAATTACTAAGTATTTTCTTGATTATATCAATGACTTCATTAACATTTTTCTTCCCTAGTTATTAATAATAATTTTCATCACTATGTTGCTCTTGTATTAAAAATATTGCTAATCTTATACTTTAATTAAAAATATTAATTAAGTTATAATAATACGCAAAGTTACTAAACGTATTAACATTAACAACGTATTACTAAACATAAGAATTTCTTTTTAATTTTATACTTTTTATTTATAAATTATGAATTTACGAAATTTAAATTCTTTGAAAAGAATTGTAGTCAAAAAATTCAAATTTCCTAAATTTGATCAGCAAAATTAAATTATCCAATATAGCTTATTTGTGCTCTACANAATTGGATACACCGGAAATTTTCTAAATTTCTTCCGGTTTAAGGACGCTTGTTATTGTTTACATTAGACATCCCATCCATAATGATCACACGGATTTCAATAGATACACTTACAAGATTTCAATAGATACACTCCTGCCCACTTCATCCATCAAATTATGGGCGAAAGAATGGTGTGTGCGAAAATGGGTTGACTGGGCAACGCGTTACTGTGCATCTTTCTAGTTCATCGAAGCTCGATAGGAGTCTCTATTGTATTGTTATTAAGAATATTCTCACTCCATATAATTTACCCAAAGTCATTTCCGAGAAGAAAAATAATAAAAATTCCAAGAGATACATTTAAAGACGTTTTTTTGTTACATTTCTGAATTGCATTTCTTAAATTTTATATTTTAAGATCGGAAAAAAAAGAGAAATTCCTTAGCAACGAATTCATTAGAAAATATAATTCTTATTTTATAAATTATATTTTAATAAAGAAATATAATTTCATACTGTAGCCACCAAAGTCATACAGTCGTAGCAGCATTAGTATTTTCTCCAGAGCTGGCTTCATTTCCCATATAACAAACGAAACACGTAGCAGCCTAACGAGAAAATATTTCTTAATTGCACACGCATGGCTATTGAGTTGTAAAATATGTATCAAACTATAATTAAATTATAATAGATGTAACATGTGAATAACGTAGAGTTATGGAATGTAGCATATAAACAATTTTGGTCAATAAAATCAGCTGTTATACTTTACAAAAAAAAAAGGAAAAAGGAGAGAAGAAATTACATTGTTTATCAACAATTCATTTATTTTGATTGATTCATTGATTTTTTCACAATTGGCATAATAGTTTCATCTGCAGTGATGATTTGAATAGTGATTGTGTAGCATCTTTAGTGTATCAAAGAACAATGCATGAAAGCCAGTTCATCTGTTAAACATATATAATTCCCTTGATTTTGCGAAACCCACTTTTTTTTCTTCTGCAGCTCAATATCATGTTTATCGTGTGGGGAGAGTAGGTATCGAGAATGCCAACCTTCATCTATGAAAAGGTACCCCGACATTGAGTCGATTTAACATGTCTTATATACTAGTGAATTGTAATTGTAATTTTACAGTGGTAGATACGCTACAGTACTCCCCCACTAGAATTATAGCTGTGATAGAATTCGATACATGGATACCACTAGATGCTGTATTTGTGACAGACCGGGAGAGCTGGATTGAGGTCACCGGGTTTTGAACATTAGTCACGAGAGCTGTATTAAGATCGTGGTCGTAGTCGCTCCTGTGTTGCCTTTAGCAGTCGGGTGTATGCAGGTTGACGTTGTGTGTGATCGAGACGAAACTGAGTAACAACAGCGTAAGGATGTGGACGATGCAGCAGTCACAAATAGCAAGTCAATTATTCAATGTGGACCATCTATCGAAGTAGGCATGTTCAGATGGAAGTGGGCGTTACTGTCAAGGTAAGCGTGTTCACATCACGTCCTGGTCACCAATGTGGGGAGAGTAGGTATCGACAATGTCAACTTTCATCTATGAAAAGGTACCCCGATATAGAGTCGAGTTAACATGTCTTATATACTAGTGAATTGTAGTTGTAATTTTGCAGTGGTAGATACGCTACAACCGAAAGAGATCAGTGTTCGCGGATTGAAATCGTGGTTACTCGTGACGCAGCACCAATTACAACAATACCAGTAAGTACCCAATAACACCACTGAATAAGCAACGCATCAAATAAAAATATCTAATAACATTATAATTTTATGAAGAAAAAAAAGCAAGTATCTTAAATTTTATATTTTTTTTTCTCTTCATATTTATGAACCAGATAAGTGTTATAGATGAGCATTCTAAATTAAAATGTCTTGACCCAATTATAATATATGTAAATATCTAAATTAAAAGCAAAAAAGTTATAATTGGTAATCATGTGCTCGTTTAAAAACATCATGATTTTCATAGTTCATCTAACCTAGTTTTGAAATCAAAGTGTTCAGTGGATGAGGGTGATGAAAGAGTGTGTTAAAACCTTTCTTTTAATGGTAAAGTGAAGAAAATTGACATTTATTTTAATTCTTTTTAATTAAATGAAGTACAAATTTTTTCTTATTAATTTTAGTATATTTTTAATGCTTCATTTTTTTAAAATTATTAACATAACGTTTTTATTTTCATTAAAAATTATGCTTAAAATCAAAAACATAAGATATTTTTGTTACACATTTTTTTTGCTAATAATCTTAAAAAAGATTTATTAAAAGCTATTACCTAATAATCATTATTAATTAAAATATAATCAAAATTTGTTCATTTACAAAACTGCTAAAACAGACTGATTAAAAAAATAGACGTAATTTTATAAAAATTAAGTATTTTCTTGATTATATCAATGACTTCATTGACATTTTTCTTACCTAGTTATTAATAATAATTTTCATAACTATGTTGCTCTTGTATTAAAAATATTGTTCAGCCTATACTTCAATTAAAAATATTAATAAAGTTATAATAATACGCAAAGTTACTAAACGTATTAATAACGTATTACTAAACATAAGAATTTCTTTTTAATTTTATACTTTTTATTTATAAATTATGAATTTACGAAATTTAAATTCTTTGAAAAGAATTGTAGTCAAAAAATTCAAATTTCCTAAATTTGATCAGCAAAATTAAATTATCCAATATAGCTTATTTGTGCTCTACATTTTATAGTGCTTGAAGTAATTTTATATATAACGTTATTGGATGTAAAGCTTAAATATACTCTTCATATTAGATCATTAAATTTAGTAGAAGCAAGTTTTTGAGGGAAGACATATTTCCAACATCCAATAAGAATATCGCTGAGATAATCAGACAATCAATATCTGGCAGAAGTTCCTTAGATATCAATGTTGGATATTCCTTGGATATCTGTGATTGGCCACATATATCTGTCAGATGTTTCTTGACTATATAGCAGATGTTGCAATATTCAAATATCTGTTGGGGACATCACACAGTTGTGACTGTGATCGCTGGATTTCTAACTGATCTCGTATGGATATTTAGATATCTTAAGGCCTGTTTAGACGATCCAATTTCTTGAACAGAGATTGATTGATATTGATGGAAACTTGTTTTGCTTTGAGCTTGGATCGTGCAAACAATCATCCAAGAACTTGGTCCAACTTCTTGGACGATAGTAGAGCATGTTCTACTTTCCATCCAAGTTTTTTCTTCCTTAACCAATCAGCGTCTTAAGTTTTGTGACGTCAACAAGCAGGCAGTAATTTATATCATTTTGTGGTCTGTTTTCATATATTTTAGACCATATAAATTGATCTGTTACTGTTTATTTGTGTTGTTATGATTTTATTTGAATGTACTTAGTAATTTTAAACTTATGTAAGTATTATTTTATAACGTTGAATATGAACAATGCGCTTGCGCAAGTTTTTCTTTCAACGAATCAGTGACATTCAAGAACTTGGATAGTGTCGACGAATCATCCAGTTTCTTGGACAGAGAAATCCGTCCAATTTCTCGGATTCAAGAAATTGGACAGTGTAAACAGGCATTTTAAGACGTCTGTTGGTGGCGAACATCCTGCATTTTTGTCAACAGTCAAAGATGTATTGGGGATATTTATGTCTGAGTAGGACGATGGGTCAAAGAGTTTCATGCTGGTCGGACTGAAATTGCGAATTTGCACCTCAAAGGTCGGTCATCGATTTCTTGATATATAGTGGATTTCGTGAGTGGCCTTTTTTTTTCCATAAACAGGGCGGAAATTATTCCACCGTATTATTGAAAGTGATGCAGACGTCAGACCAAGTTGAATAAAATCTGTGTCACAGACGGACGACAATCCCACCGGCCTGTCAACTATACGGTCGGATGGAATTTTCATCCGGTTGCATCACAGAAATTATAATCCAAAAAGGGAAACACCTAGAAAATATAGAAAATATTAAAAAGCTGAATTTTCTAATTCTCATCTCATTATGCAAAAAATTAGTTAATTATCTGTAGCACATTCTCTATTTTTTTTCCTTCAAAAAAAAATTAAATAAATAAATAATTTCATATTTTATTCGTCAGGATGACAATAAATGATGCTAGGTAATATTAAAAAAAAGCATCTACTGTAAAATGAAAAGTAAATGCAACACACTGTAATGTAAAATGACACGCTTGAGTTATTTGAGTTTAAACAGTAATAATAATAATAAAAAAATATTATTCCTAACCCGGTTTAAAGGAATTTTTCGTTAATTATTGCTTAAAAATTATCATTTTGACTAAATATTTTCTAATTTAAGAGAAGAAGCCACACCATCATATATTAAGGTATTACAATTTCTTCAAGAAATGTAAAGATGCATAAAAAGGAAAAAAATGAATGAATTTCAGTAAATATTGAGTCTTGGGAATCGAATGATCTATGTAAAAAAAAAGAAAAAAAATTAAACCATAAATTAATTGATCGATAAATTTAAGCTTGGTCTTTTCCACATTTCATGTGATAAGAATCGACAAATCTGACTGACCAGCGCTTGTTTTGACTTCGAACTGCCCGAAAATGGCAGGCCTGCAGTCAAGTAAATAGTCAGAATTAGAAGTGTTGGCCAGCACCTCCAGATCTGGCTACTGCTACTTGACAAGCAAAGGAAAAAGAATTACCCGCCATCTTTTGATGGGTAATCAGCAATACGCAATAAACGAAACAACAATCGCCTGTCACCTATGAAGTTCGCACAATAAAAAAAATAGCTAACACACTGAACAACTTATAATCCAGTAGTCGAATTTTCACTTATAAGGTCTCAATCTTAATTGTTCGAAAGCCTATAATTATACAGAGCGTAAAAAATGTTTGGAAATTGTTAAATATCTCGAAAAATATACATCGCATCAAAAAAGTGAAAATAGGCGTAAGACAATATACGTTTAGACAATATTTTTTTAAAAGTTGTCCAATGATGGAGGGAGGAGGCAACTGTTTAATCGTAAATATGAAGCCCTACTTTTTATTACAGATTTGGATTCTCCAGAAAGAAAGAACCCTATTTAACCTATTGGTTTAAGTATTTTACAACACAGATGACGCTGTGTCCGATAAAATTAAAGTAGAATACAAACTGTTTAAAATGGCGTATCTTGAGATTCATCAAATAAATAATAAAAATTTTTCTTATCGATTTTTTAATTTCTTTTTTCCAAAAAAAAAAAAACTTCAACAGTTTTATTTTTAAAAAAAATCTGATGGGTTTTGAGTTCTCATCTGAATTATGTTTCAAGTCCTGACTTATCTTAATTAAGTCTCAAAATTCGCCATTTTTAACAGTTTGTAATCCATCTTAATTTTCTCAGTTACAACACCATCTGCAGGACAAAAGGCATTGTCATATAAGTCAAATGGGGTTACTTTTTTCAGGAGAATTTAAATCTACAATAAAAAATAGGAGTTCAGATTTAAGATTTCTAAGTCCCCCTCCATCTCTTAGGGGGAAGGGTGGAAGATCAAGTTTGGTATTATTGAATAGCTTTAAAAAAAATATTCAATGTGTTTAGTTTCGCTTCTTTGATCCGATATATATTTCTCGAGATAGTTGACAATTACCAAGCATTTTTTACTCCTTGCACAGGAAAATTAATTAGTGCAGACAATATTTTAAGTTACGAAATCAGACACAAAACCATGTTAATCTAAAGAGTTAAGAGTCGAAAAAAAGGTATGCTTATTTAGCGAAAGTACATTTTTGTGTCTGATGTCCCTAATAAATATGTCATCTACTCTAATTAATTATGATATTAAAAGCTGGGCATTCGAATCATTAAGATTATTGAGTCCTAGTACGTTAAAATACGATTATTAGATCAAAAGTTATTCTGGGTATTCGCTTTTTAATTTCGCTTGCTATGCATCCAGAACAGTTTAGGTGCTGTATCAGTTCAGATCAATTCACCGACAGTCCTGAAACATATATATGAACAGTATTTACTAATGAGGTATTTGTGTTATTTAAGTGAGAATATCAATAAATATACGATTTAATGGATTGATCTAATAACTCCTAAAATATGTGATTCACTAAATAAATATGTGATTATGAAGTAACATTTACCAGATGTAATGTACACTTTTGTAGTCGGCTGTAAAAAGTTCAGGACTTTTAAATCCTTTTTTGAAATGCTCTTCAATGCTGACGTTCTTAATTTATGCCATATCCTGGAACTATTCTTATTAATTTGTCTATTTCAATGAATTATTCTGAAATATCAGTTTTTGACAGGAGCACTTCAGACTTGTTATGTGAAATCAAAGTAAAACTTAAGCGAAACTGTAACAAGAAAAATTGAAGAAAGTTCTTTTCCGAACTTTTGAAATAAATTGAGGAATTGATGGAATTGATGAAAATTTATTGGAGTAAAACCGTAATTTATTTATTAGCCGTTGATTTATTTATTTTCAACTTGATGTTTTAATGTTTCAGTTTGACACATTAAATTTTACTCATTAAAAGTTTTTTTTAATGTGTTTTAAACAATATATTTATTGTCATATTTTATATGTATTTAAAAGTGCAATTATTTCTGGTATCTGATTATTAGTTTGTGCAATTTTTCCTCAATAGAATATTTACCCACAATTTGATCTTAAAAATTTCAATTTTGTTTCAAGTGAAGTTTTAAAAACGTAGAATCATATTGAATAAGAAGCAATTTCATTTTACAGCACAGCATGAGCAAAATAACTATTCACCAGAATTTAAAAAAGAAATTTATAAAGATAACTGGTTGCCCTATAATCATCAACCTTAATTTAAATTTTGATATAAATTGATAGGTAAAATGCATTCCTCGGCAAAAAATTCGCCAAATAGGTTCTCATGCTAGAATTTTTCGCATGAAAAAAAATGGCCCTTTAAATTTTTACATTACAAAATATGGTCTAACTTTCACCAAAGATACATTTTTTAGTATACAGCCCTACCAAAAATTTAAATTTCATTTCTTTAAGTACTCAGCAGAATTAATAGCAAATTCTTTCTAGAATGAGCTTGTAAAATTTCAATAAGATCGGTGTATTGGTTTTTGTAAAATTGTGTTTAGTTAACCGCGCGGATATTTTTTTCTAACTGTCATCAGAATCCAGTTATCTATGTCTAAATTTACAGAACTTTTAGATAAAAATGTTATAAGACACTTCAAAAGTTTTTCGGTGCTTAAAGTTTGTATAAAATTATTCTTTTATTATAGCATTTAAAAAAAAAGCTGTTCAAAGTTTATGCCAAAATTAAAAATTATGTTCGTGTTTATAATTTGTTCGGTATAATAGAGACAGATCTATTTCAAAAGGACTAAGCTTTAAATTTCTATTTAATTCCGAGTTAGGGAAACAAATAGAAATTCATTGATGTAAAATAAGTAAAACTAATAATAATAATTTTAAAAAAACGCGATGGTAAAAATTTTAAAAATCCTCTTTGGTTAATAAAAGTAAGAATAACAATAAAATATAATAATGCGTATTTTTAAGAAAATCAATTGAATGATAACAAATTCAATCTACACTACAATTACCTGGAGTCGAATGGAATAAAATTCAAATTTCAAATGAGAAAAGTTTTATTCATTTATTTTGAACAACAATCAGACAAATGTTCTTTTCTTTATTAAAAAAAAAAACGCAATAATAATTCCGAAATATTTTAATCGATGCTGTTTAAAATTTTCAATCTGTCTCAATTATATTTTAAAGCAATTTAATTTCCATAGATATTTCCTAAAAATTTTAATTTATAAGTTACTCTATCTGTCCTTAAATTTTTATTTCATTATTTTTTTAAAAGAAAAATCTTAGTTTTTACCTTATACAATAGACAGATATATTACTTATTTAAGATATTTTATTTATTTATCATAAATAGACATTGTTACTTAGTACAAATAAGTCTCTTAAAAAGCAACGATTTCTGTGTGTATGTATTTTGATTCGATGTAATTTTAATCAGTAAAACATAAAGGGAATGGTTGCTATCATTGGGCCGACTCTTTCGTTGAGTTACCTCAATTATTTTGTAATTATTAACAGCAGGTGCTTCTTGATGATTGTTTAATAAACTTAATGTTTATAAAATTTGAAAAATGTCATCTAGATCGTGAGTTGATTCACACGTAAACTAATTTCCAGTACAAGAAAGTGCGATTTTTTGCACTTTTATTCTAATTTTTTAATATAAATAAATTAAGGATATCAGTGATACGCTAGTAATGTTTCATATGTTTCTGATAATATTTTAAACTCGGTTTATTCACCGTCATTTAGCTGTATTCACAAAGATTGGTTGCTTTGTTATAACGAAAAGAATTTGCGAACGCATTACATGAACCTGAAAATAAGCACTCTCCACATGTTGAGTCAAGAAAAAAAAAGAAAAATGTGACGACTTAAATTAACTAAACAACCGGTCACTTTTAGATCACCTTTTATTTATTCAGTTATTTATTTATTTATTTATTTATTTATTGAAAATCATTTAATGATAAAAGTAAATTAATACAGACTCCGGAAAACAGAATTTTCATTAAAATGCATCCAAACAAAATACTGATCCTTCAGAATCCATCAATTTGTGGTGGAAAGATTCATGTGGAAGAAGAGTTCCTTAACAATTCACATATTTCGAAGTTGTAATGTATACATTAAATGTATTTTGCCACCCCAAATATTTTTAAATAAAGTTCTTTAATGTCAGTATGTTTACCTAAATTTTGTCATATATTTATATAATTTTTATTGTTGAATTAACTATGTATAGCCGTAGATTATTTCTCATACAAATTTTTTTTAAAAATATTAATTTAATCCGAGCAAAAATAAGTGCCAATTGAATGATAAGTGACTGGTAAATGAAAAGGATCTATCGATATCGGTCACTGATTCATTAGAGTAAAAGTGGCTACTGATTCATTAGAGAACCCAATTATTAGATTACCGGAAATTCTGGTTTTCAAAACTGTTGTCCTCATTACCATACATTTAGTAAAAAATACAGAACTGAAAAGTAAATTTAATCGAATAAATGGTTTTTTTTATCATTTTCTACGGAAATAAAATAAAATACCAAATGTACCAAAATGTATCCCATATTATAAAACAATACTTTATTGTTAATTTTACCAAAATTATTAACAAAGTGCTTCCGTTAAAATTACCGAGTTTTTTGGTGTTTCCATAGAGACAGAAACAAGGTAAGTTTTACTATATTCTAGTAGCTTTAGCCATTCTTTTTTCTTGATGTACCTATTAAATATTATGATATTAAATTTTTTCTACTACGGGAAAAACTGATTAAATGACCAATTGAAATTTTATAACTTTATATAAAAGTTTTTTTAAAAAGTGGAATTTACTTATTTTCCACTTTTCAACCGAGTAAAACGTTTTAAATGTATGTGGGTTGATTTCAAACTAATGTATTTGGGTTAGATTACATACCATATTTTTTAGAATAAAATTAAGGCGGACAAAGTGATTATGCGGAGGTTTTTAGTTGTAGGAGCTGATGCACACACATGAACAATGAAATATGGATTACATATAATTCATATGTCAAATGATAAGTAACGTTGGCTCAAAGGATAGAGAGCTCACATCCTAGTGAGGTAACCCGGGTTCGAACTGATGTCTGATATTCAAATTCCGCACCCGGCTCGCACCGACCACTGTGCGGACGAAAAATATCCTCAATGGTAGACGGATCATGGATTAAAGTTCCCTTGCCGCCAGGCTAACAGTGGGAGGTTTTTGTGGTTTTCCTCTCCATGTAACGTAGATGTGAGTTAGTTTCATCAAGAAGTCCACCACGAATGCAAATTTCTCTCAATATTTGATCTATTAGTTCTCTTGTTTTCCGGATTGGGTTCAAAATTACAAGGCTATGGAGTTGAACTTTGGTAGTTGTAAACTCAAAAATTGGGTAGGCTGTTAAACGTCGGTTATATAAAAAAAGAAATATGTCAAATGATGTCGTGATTAAAAAAAATGTGAGCATAGTAAAAATATAATGAAGAGTCTTAATTCTGCAAATAGATTTTATGCCCAATTGTCTATTGATATACTGTTAAATAAAAATGATTATATACTTTAACTGTTCAATCAAGTTAGCAAAGTAACTACGGTGTAGCCACTTAGTAGTTTAAAAAAAAAACGTGCATTACATATTAATACAAGACTGTTTTAAAAAACTACTATAAGAATCAGAAGCTATAGGTTTTAATTTTTGTATACACTAAGACTTCCTTAATGAGCACCCTTACCTTACGCTTTTAGAATCATTGTAAAAAATTAAGTCAAAAAGAAAATATGCACAGGTCGCAAATTATAATTTAAACTGAGAGAAAAAAAAAAGTTATTGGAGTCTAATAAATCATTACTAAGAAGACGGAACTGAAAGCATAAGAACCTGTTAGATGGAGGGGTTAAAAGGTGATTATTAGAAACACATTCATATTTCTTTGGGCAATCAAACTGGTTTTTAATTCTACGTTCCTTTTTGTGATTCGTTAGATTTCACTAGTGATTTTGTTTCGTTCCTCCTAAATATTAATTTGCGATCCGAACTGATTACTCCCATTTTTGAACAGAATTCTAAAAATATATTAAGGATGGTGATTACATATATGGTAAACAACACTCTGTATTTTATAAATTTTCTGATTGAAAAGAGTTTTCATGAAAATTCACAAAACATTATCTAGGTACCTTTTCCGTCCTTACTCCATTGAAAAAAAAATTTTTTTTAGTGAATTTCTCCAAAATGTAATTTCTGTGCAATATAAAGATAGGCTCAGATTTAAATCTTTTGTTAATATTTACTCCTTAATAGAAAATGAAACAATCTGAGTGAAAAAAAAAACGATAGTTGTTTTTTTTTTTTTGAAAAACTATACCCTATTTAAAATGACAAAGTTTTCTTACATTTCTTTTCCTGGGAGGATAAGAAAATATGAAATATGTTAATACTAGCACCATTAAGTATTTTCCTAAAAATACACATTAATTACACATAATTTTTGATTTGAGATAAATAACGTAAGATATTCTACCCTTTTGGGACAGTTTACTGATTTAGTATACTTAAAAGTTTTAAATAAAATTACGTCAGTAAATCATTAGCAAATTATATTATAATACATATTAACACCTTTAAAAAATCAAACATTATCTTAATAAAAAATATGGTTATAGGATAACTTTAAATAACAACAATTTACGACTAAAAATAAACATAAATATACTTAACTTTCATTTACATCTGTAAACCAGCTGACTAACGAATAATCAAATATTAATCAACATTTCAGAGTCTTCATCATGTTTCAAAGAGCGGCAAAGATACTATTTCCAAAAGATGAGAAAGTTCGCCTTGATCTGTTGATTACAGCCAAACAATTCCCATTCAACAATTCAAGCATGCCGTACCAAGATGACGCCAAGCTCAAAGATCAACTTTGGTTCATAAGGGCGGTATTATCAACTTTAGTGTAAGAACTGGGATATTTCAGATAAATCATATCTCAAATAGAGAGCGAAGTGCAAAAATAATTGACCTTTTTTTTTCTTTTTATCTTGCATCTTTTTCTTTCCCTTTGATTGGGCGACAACAGAATGATATCAATTTCCGGTTGACCTCCAACGTTGCAAAATAACAATAATTACAATTCCAAAAGAAATCACACGATTTTAATTTTCCGTAAAGTACGTCGTAGACCGTGCATGCCTTTTGGTTACCAATTGTAGGATGTTTTGGATGCTGCAGGCGCGCTTGGATATATGATTTGCATACCTTATGTATAGCGCCAGATTTTGCATGCGTTAGTATATAAGTTGCTGCTTGTATCAGATATGGAAATAGATATCTGACGTCGCAATAAATTGAGTGATTTTTTGAAGAGTATCACGTGTATAAACATCTTTGAATACATTGCCTTATGTTTAAAGGGATTTCCTGGTTTGATAACAAAGCTTTCAATTTTGTTAAAATAAATAAATCAGCGTCGAATGATTTGCGTGGTTACTAAACACAAAGTGTTAGGTTACTTGTATGAACACGGTATTTTGGTTAATAAATAAGAAATGGGATCAGTAGCTAATTAAATGGTCTTTAACGTCTTTGTTTTGCTGTTGGAGATTTCATTCTCGGTTATAGTTGGTCGCAATTGTAAGGCAAGCTTTTATTTCTTTTAAACTTGTTACCTGAACTAAAAAAAAGGGGTCAAGAATCATGTTTTTTACTATTATTTATTGAAGGAATGTCAAACAGTAGAGCGGATTGCTAAAGACCGCTGGATTGGAAAATCGTGGCCCGGTAGCGGAATTTATGAAAAGAATGCAACAATATTTTCATAAATCCAAATTTTTCTGCTATCTCAACGCAGTTAGACAAAGAATATTATTGTTAAAATTAAGCCGAATCTAAAGTCAGTCAGCAAATTTTGAAAATATAAGGTCTATACATTTATACATAAGAACTTTACGATGTTTAAATTCAAATTGAATTTGATACGATGCTGAAAATTGGTATAATCCCTACTGTTTTTGTTTTGTTGTTTGTTACCCTTGGGCCTACTTCCCATTGGCCTCAGAAGTGCCAGAATTGCTACTCTCTTATCGTTACCCAGTGAGCACCTGTGAACCTAAGTCACGGAGGCGAGCAACATTACCCACGCCACACTGCCACAGATGCCCGTTTATAGGGTGGGTCACNGAAGGAGAAAGGACATAGAAGAGAGAGAGAGAGAGAGAGAGAGAGAGAGAAAGAAACATCCATGCACTGAGCGGGATTCGAACCCGCAACCACCGGCTCCGCAGTCAGGCACGCTAACCACTCGGCCACCTAGTCCAAGTAACAGAAAAAAATCCCTGAACAGTTAAACCTGTAGCAGGAACAGATTTTTTTTCTTCTTACTTTTTATTCTTTGCGATGTTCTCCCACTTTTGCTTTTTAAAGGGAGTCGGTAGGGCATATATCAATGTTAAAACTGACCTTTTCGATGTACCTTTTCTGAGAAATCACTTATAATATCGCTTTGAAATTTTTTTTTTTTGGGGGGNGGGGGGGGGGGGGGCATTTGAGAGTATATCAGTTGCATGCCGTGATAATGTTTTAGCGTTAACAAGAATACTTTCTGCAGTCAAGAAAGATTTTTGATGAATTTTTTTAAAAAATTAAAAGTTCTCAGTTCATAATTTAAAAAAAAAAAATGTCTACCAAAGATATGTATTAACAGTAACCACAGTGTGAACATATATTTGTAAATATTCTGGGGAAAAAAGTTAAGCAATATCTTGTTTAGATGCTGAGAAAAGGTACATCAAAAAAGGTTAGTTATAGCATTATTGGTGTAAGCCCTAGTGACTCCCCTTATTTTTTAGAAGCTAATTAGAGAGCACTGTAATTTTTAGTTTTTTTATAGTATTAGCAAGGGAAAGAAAAAAATTGTCAAAGCGCGTTCCTCGAAATCAATCGAGCTTCGTTGTTTTTTCAATTGCACAGTAAAATGCTAAATATTAAAGATGCCCAAACTTCCAAGATATTCAGTTCAGGCAACACAATAAGATTTTATATGGGAAAATGTACGAAAGTTTTAATTTTTTGTATATTTATGTTTTTGTGGTGTTAAACACAAATTCGCATTTTGCGACCAACATATTTTTCCGGGAAAAAAATTTTTTCGAAAAAAATCCAGTTTTTTGCATATTACTATTCTTGGTTTCAGATAGAAAATTCCTGATGGAATATTTGAAAACTAGAGAAAATCTTTACAAATCCTATATCTACAATGTGTTCGTAGGATTATAAAAAATTCTCTTATGAATCTAGTAAAACATATAAATAATATTTCCCCCTTTTGGAAAAACTTCCCCAATGATAATAATTTTTCTTAAACCTTCCCATAATTTATCCGAAACCTTCTTAAAAATCATAATTTTCAGGATTTTCCCCAATTTTGATATTGTGCCAATCTTCTTACATTTTTACTAAATGTAGACTTCTAACAGCACTCATAAGTTGTTTTGCATCTCCCTCATCAATTCATTGGTCATCAGCCCTGATGAGTACTTCTTAGCCATCTGCCTTCCGACTAACAATATTTTTCTTAAAAACATTCCTAAAACCACGATTTTTTATCTCTCTTTTTTAATTTTCCAGTAAATAACGCTTGAATTGTAAGTTTTTTTCTAACATTATATTTGTTCTGAGTAACAAAATTTTCACCCTATCACCTAAAATCAAAATTTTTAAGGGCATTTCTTGTTTAATATTGAATGTAATGGTATTTTTTTTTAAATTTTTAAGCAATCCAAAATTTATAATATAACTCTTAACATTTGCTGTGAATGAAAATTTTACCTAAAGCAAAAAAAAGCAGCATAAGAAAGTAAAGTTTAGGGGAAAAAATAGGAAGCAAAAAAGAATGAAATTTATGAATGAAATTTACCCTATTCTAATAATTATGATATCCAAGGTATCCTAGGTTGATTACAGTAAATATCAATGTGTTTACCTCCGCTTTTAAGTTTTCAAGGACTACCTACAATTACCTATCCTCTTCGTGCCAGCTGGCGCATAAGGCCTAGAGTCTCTTTTCCAGGCACCCTTGTCCTAAACCAGTCCCCTTGCCTCCTCCCATTAATTTAGTTTTGCTTTGCACAGATATTGGTGCATGTATCTAGCCAAGTATATCTCGGCCTTCCTCTTTTACCTTTTCTTTCGGGTGCCCAAGTAAGAGCGATGTTAGCAGGGCTGTCCCGCTTCAGACGATGGAAATGTCCAGTTTTCAAGAACATTCATGCTTAAATCATTGTACAGGTAAATACATAACGATGAAAAAAATATGCTTCACATATTCCTTGAATGCGGAATTGATGGAATCGTCATTTTGTAAAGCAACTATCATTCCTGCCATAATATTCAATGTGCGTGAATGATTTTCGTTTTAGTGTTATTATTTTTTTCATTTTTTGTTACTTTTTATTATTCGAATTTATTTAGAAAATCGAGAAATAGGAATAGAAAACACTGAGAAAGGTAAATGGTAAAAATAAATTATTATAAAGTAAATGAACTTGGCTTACATTATACAGAATTCAACTGACTATAGCTGCATAGATGCTTAGCAGTGATGAGTTCTTAAGATTTCAATAGTGACTCAGAGAGTATATCTTGTTTTTTGAGTAAAAAATTTCCTTTTTTGATTTTTTTTTATTGTTTATTAATTAATTATAAAAGGAGAAATACTTTTAAGAATTTTATTTTAAAGGTATAGGACACTCAGAGGGGCAAACTTCTTGTTCAAATATAAAAATTGGGAAAAAAACTCACATTACAAACTTTATATGCACGGAAATTATAAAAGAAAGATACGAAAAAATCGTGGTTTTAGGAGAGTTTTAAAAAAAATTATGGATATTCGGTAGGTAGGAGGAGTTAAGGGGCGAACCTTCTTCTCAGGAGCTAGGAATAAATTGATGAGGGGGGAGGGAGGGGGAAACCTGCACGATTTTTGCTAAAAGTCTACATTAAGTAAAAATTTAAGAAAATCGAAAAATGAAAACCAAAAAAATTATGATTTTGGGGAAGATTTTTTTTTAAAAAAAAAATGTGGTTGCTGAGAGACGCTCACCCCTCAAGGGGATGGAAATATTTTATTAATATATTATTAACTCTCACAAGAGAATTATTATTCTCCTATTAATTATTCTCCTCAATTTTTCTCCGTTGAAGTTGTGCCGGAGACATCATTTCCATACAATAGTCATTATTCCCATATTCATAATTCTTTGTTTTATTAAACTGTGGATACATTCTATATATAGAACTTGTACGAAATTTTCTTTAGTTTTCAAATATGCCGTCATAATTTTTTTTAAAATCTTAAACCAAAAAACACTTATTGTTAAAAAAAAAACTGGATTTTTCCGGAGGGGAAAACTTATCTCCGGGAAAAAAATGTAATGGTAAAATGCGAATTCATGTCCAGCACCCTAANACTATATCCGGGAGTTCACTATAAACCATGTTCACTATAGCGGGGTTTGACTGTATATCTCGGCCTTCCTCTTTTGCCTTTACTTTCGGGTGCCCAAGTAAGTGCGATGTTAGCAGGGCTATCCCGTTTTAGACGAAGGAAAGGTCCAGTTTTCAAGAACATTCATGCTTAAATCATTATACAGGTAAATACATAACGATGAAAAAATATGCTTTACGTATTCCTTGAATACGGAATTGATGGAATCGTCATTTTGTAAAGCAACTATCATTCCTGACATAATATTCAATGTGCGTGAATGATTTTCGTTTTAGTGTTATTATTTTCATTTTTTTTTTACTTTTTATTATTCGAATTTATTTAGAAAATCGAGAAATAGTATGGAAAACAACTGAGAAAGGTAAATGGTAAAAATAAATTATTATTAAGTAAATGAACTTGGCTCACATTATACAGAATTCAACTGACTATAGTTGCATAGATGCTTAGCAGTGATGAGTTCTTAAGATTTTAATTTAGTGACTCAGAGAGTATACCTTGTTTTTTGAGTAAAAAATTTCATTTTATTTTTTTTTGTTGATTGTTTAATAATTAATTATAAAAGGAGAAATACTTTTAAAAATTTTATTTTAAAGGGGTAGGACACTCAGAGGGGCAAATATAAAAATTAAGAAAAAAACTCACATTACAAACTTTATATGCACGGAAATTATAAAAGAAAGATACGTAAAAATCGTTGTTTTAGGAGAGTTTTAAAAGAAATTATGGATATTCGGTAGGTAGGAGGAGTTAAGGGTTAAACCTTCTTCTCAGGAGCTAGGAATAAATTGATGAGGGGGGAGGGAGGGGGAAACCTGCACGATTTTNGGGACCTGCATGATTTTTGCTAAAAGTGTACATTAAGAAAACATTTAAGAAAATCGAAAAATAAAAACCAAAAAAATTATGATTTTGGGGAAGATTTTTTTAAAAAAAAATGTAGTTGCTGAGAGACGCTCACCCCTCAAGGGGATGGAAATATATTATTAACTCCCAAAAGAGAATTATTATTCTCCTATTAATTATTCTCCTCAATTTTTCTCCGTTGAAGTTGTGCCGGAGACATCATTTCCATACTATAGTCATTATTCCCATATTCATAATTCTTTGTTTTATTACCCTGTGGATACATTCCATACATAGAACTTGTCCAAAATTTTCTTTAGTTTTCAAATATGCTGTCATAATTTTTTTTAAAATCTTAAACCAAAAAACACTTATTGTTAAAAAAAACTGGATTTTTCCGGGGGAAAAAGCATATTTCCGGGAAAAAAATGTAATGGCAAAATGCGAACTCATGTCCAGCACCCCAAAAAACATATAGGCACAAAACAAAACAAAAAAGAGTCCCGCCATTTTTCCCAGGTAACATTCATTTTTGAGCTCGATTCCCTGGACTAGTAGTCAGTCAAAAAGGAATATTTACTATATCACTATTACAATTAAGAGAATGAAGAATGTTTAATAGTCAAGAAAAATTACCAAGCTTATTTGTCCACTTCATGTGTTTAAAATTAGATTTAACAATTTAGTATTAAATAGTGTTAAATTTGATGGAACGTTCTGATTAACATCAAAGAAATTTGTTATTTCTGCCTGACAACTACAAGACTTCAGAGGGAAGTGGGAAAAAAAGAGCAAAGTAAACATTGTAATGCTACTATCTTTTCTTTGGTTATCGAAATAAACAGTAGTTGTTAAAAAAAAATGATAACTCTGTTTACTAACAATATAAACAGTGTGAAGTAAGAAATCCAATCCTTGATCGAAAAAAAAAATAAAAAAGTAAAGAATAAGCATTTATAAAATATATATGTGCCTCTTGAAGTCGAAGCAAAAATTTGCAAATAAACTGGTTTTTAAAATTTAAAACCATGGAAAGTAAATTAATGAATATTTTACATTGTGCCTCATTACATTGTGTCTTTTTTTTAAATTACAAAATTGAAAGAACTGGAATGTTATTTTCACAAAAGGAGAATTTTTTAAATAAAAAGAAATCAGGTTAATGAGGGCTAGGACAGCATCATCATACTGGTTAGGTGGGGTCATCTACAAATTACCGAAAGGATGTGAACCCGTTCCGTATGCATCACAAGAAGATTATTGTCACTTTACCTTTTTTTTCACTTTGATTGAACAAAAAAATCACACGATACCATCATTTATAAACAACGAAGACCCAGTTATCTTCGACTATCTTCAGAGTAAAATAATATAATTAGTGTATATATTTTTTTAAACTGCATGCTTAAAAAAGTAAAATAATTAAATTAGTTCATGCGTAAAGTTTTTTTTATTTTATTAAAAACTGAAAATTGAAAAATATATTATTTAGTGTGATCTTACAATCAAAAGAGTGGAATTCTTTTGATGGACAGCAACCTACACTAAAGCGAATTTATGTGTTCAAATTTGGATATGCTACCAACGTCAGCATAGATTAAAAAACTATTCAAAGTTTCAATTTTGATAGGAATACAAAAGTAAATTTCTTTTTATTTATTTACATTTTAAGAATAATTTTTAAATGCTGATAAGATTATATATCAAGTCTTATTATATCTTTTTAGCACTTAAATTTCATTTTAGCTTAATATAATATCATAATGCAAAGAATAACGTGTGAACTAAAAATTTAAGTATCATTATTTTGTTTTCCATTTGTTTGGTTATTTTCTATTTCGTCAATACAAGTAAAGACAGCTATTTTATTTGTTTGTTTTTATTTTTAAAAAAAATAACCGTCACTTAAACGAACAAAAAAATTATGATGGCCGAAAGGCAATTACAGGTTACCCATTGGCAAAATGGTTGTTGTCTAATTTTTTTTAAACATTCAACAGTATAAAAGAACATGGCCGCTGAAAATACTATCATAAACGCCCCAGAATTTCAAGTCATGCCTTGCAAAAATTGCATCTATCGATGTTTGTCCTCGTGTCGTCCAATGGGCTGGATTTGTTTTCAATTCCAACCAATATACGTTTCTTAGGAAATCGCAAAACTCTCTAATATTCATACTCATGTTAAAATCGCCTGCCAAGACGGTGCTGTACTGAAAACGATCCAGTTTGATTTCTAGGTTATAATTTCTGGTTCTTAATTAAAACAATGAAAACAAAAATATCGTTCAAATGATGAAATTCTCTTTAATTCACAATTCAAGTAGTATTTATGAAATCTCTCTGGTCCCATATCTCGAAAATAAACTCACCAACTTAATGTATAGCAAAATTAAAAGTGAAGAAAAGAATTCTAAAAATTATCAAACAGCAGCTGTCGCCATAGCAGTGCAAGCAATGACGACGCATGCGCACTGTTTACTATTACTCTTGAACACGGTTGAAAAGTGTGATGACGTCCAAATAGGGGGCGCACGCCATAAAACCCAAAACAAGACCCATTTTGACAATGGGTAAAAATTTATAATGGCATTTATCGCAAACGGTAACACGATTTGAGTATCCAAGCGCAAGTGCATAACTTTTCCCTGCAACTTGCATCAGTAAGAGGTAGAAAATAAGATTAGTGTTATGGTTAAAACGCAAGACAAACTCTGTGCGAAATCTCTCTAATAAAGTTACAATTGTAATCGATTTGCAATTATTAAAAATTAAATATTTTATATTTTGTTAAATAAGATATAATTCTTTTAATAGTTTTCTTTTTTCTAAAAATGCGTTCATAATTACAAAATTAACTATTTAAAATTATTTTAGGAAATATTAAGAACTACCTCTTCTCATTACACCTACGTAATCGCTTTGGAAATAAACATTTAACGATAATCAAATATTAAATTAGAATTTTAAAAACAAGTTTGTGGTTATATTTGCAATAGTAACCGAACAATATGATGAGGTTTCAATTCTATCCGAATAGAATCGGGAAATTAATCTGTGACACCAAGCCGACCGGCCAGTGTAGGGGTTAGGGAACTGCCCTTGCATCAGAAAGGTTCTGGGTTCGAATCCCGGGCCAGGCATGAATGTTCTTTTTGTTTCTGTACTATCTGTCCTTACTGTGGGAGCAACGTTGGCCCACCTAATATGGTGCCCCTGAAAGAGAGGCCAACAAATCTGCCCTGTAAATGCCTGAATTGACGAAAAATGTTAACACGGGTGTGCATTGGAGAAAAAAGAAGAAAAAAATCTGTGACACCAAATCCCTGCCAATACAGTTAAAAAAATTTCACGCTTAAGTAGATTAATTTTTAATTTTGTATAACATGTTTTTTGCTGATGATTTTTCAACAATCATTGTTGGTGCGCGGAGCAAACGGGAGGTTGACCTCCCCTTTCTAGCAGTACATAATGCGTAGTTTTTTTGTTGTTTCTCAATTACGGCAGGCACTGAACTTTCGCTCTTCGCCTTAGAAGATGCCGGAAGTGTTGCTCATTTATCGTCACCCAGTGAACACCTGTGAACCAAAGTCACGGAGGCGAGCAACATTACCCACGCCACACTGCCACAAATACCCGTTCATAGGGTGGGCCACATTCACACATCACACAACAGAGGACAGCACACAGAGAAACATCCATGCCGTAAGCGGGATTCGAACCCGTAACCATCGGCTCCGCAGTAAGGCACGCTAACCACTCGGTCACCTGGTCGGCTTATAATGCGTAGTTTGAAACTTGTCATTTTAGGCTTTTTATCACTATACGGTTTACTAAAATGCTTTTGTGTTTTCAATAATGAAATATTGCAATCAAACTTTTGATGACTTTCCGACTAGTTAAGAGCACTAAAATCTCTACTGGAGTAATGTGACTCACTGCTTCATATTCTGATTAACTAAATCAATTGTTCACTGATTCGCTCTCCTATTTTCCCCTTATTTATTCACTCTTGCAACAGTGACGCACTATTCATAAATATTATATAAATGACAAAATCCTCTGGACTCACGGTGGTCTATAACAACTAATCTAAACAGCAAACCAGTAAATACCACTTATTATTATTATTTAGTGCCTGTAATCAGTTAGCTAGTAACTGCATTCTAGCTAATTAAAATATCAACGAAATCCCAAACTAATTCACATACAAAAACATGAAATAACTATATCATTTTGAATCTTGAATTAGTTCATTGATACTACATATAATTCATTCCTTAAATACCCAATTAAATCATTAACTAATTTCCTAAATCACTGATTCATTTCATTAACTGAATCATAAATTTATTACCGAATCAAAGCAGTGGCATTTGTAAGATTTATTTCGAATTGTGTTGTATTGCTCTTGTATCCAAAAAGGCAGAGTTACTTTTATGTTGGTAGTACTAAAACTAAGTCATAGGAACAGGTGACGATGTATGAATTATGCTGTTTGTTCATTTATGCTTTATTTTTTTTTAAATTTTTTATTTTATGTGTAGTTTATTTTATTTACATCAAAGTTTCTGATTATTTAATTTTACATTTGTGCTACAAACTATTACGGTCAATTTAAAATTTTTGCTTGACCCCGTTAAACGAACGGCGGTTAAGAAATGTCATTAGAATACCTTTTTCGAGAATTTTTTTCGTACCTTCTGCTCGAAAAAAGGCTCTGATCGGCAAGTGTTAGGAAATACCAGTGAAAAGGCTTTTTTCTTCTTTTTATCTTTTGTGTGTTTTATTTATTTTTTGTAAAGATGGAAATCACGTAACAAACAAACTTGTTCGAAGTTATTTACTGACAATATCGTCGCCTCAATTATCTTTCTCTCAGAAAAGCATAAACGCGTGTAGAGTTTAAACAAGTGGAGATAATAACGTAGTTCATGATCAGACATTTTATTTTAATTTATAATTGGCGTTGAACAATTGACCTCTTATAAAGTTCAAGACTATCAAAGTTCAATTCCGTAGACTTCTGATTTTGAACCCTACACAGAAGAAAAATGTACTCCTGGATCAAAATCACTGGCCTTCGTGGAGGACTTTGATCCATATACCACTGAGAATGTTATCACTGTGGTCGGTGCGTGTCTGGTGTAGAATTCGTATTGACCAGCCAGCATTCGCTGCAATTCAAACCTGGATCACATCATTGGGAGACAAGCACTATATCTCCTGGGCCACCATAACTGCTCTCAATCAGACATTATAAAACGCAATTACCTCTAGAGGTACAAATCTGGCTCTTTTAAGCGGAGTGCGTCACTTTGTAATGCACTGAAACGAATCAAGCTTTACTGAAGAAACGTTTTATATATAAAAACATTTATTTGGCACACGCAACCACACAACGGGTAAATCCTAGAATAGCCCATCCCGTGGCGATTTTTGTTTTTTAAATCTCGCCAAACTAGGTTTCCGGAAAATATTTCGGGGAGATTATTTTTTGTAGAAATTATTGAGTTATGCAAGTATTAACTGAATCTAGCATCTTAAAATTTATTTTTTGTAGAAATTATTGAGTTATACAAGTGTTAACTGAATCTAACATCTTAAAGTTAAACCAACTGTTTATCCAGCGTAGTATAAAGAGAAACAAAATAGAACGATGATCGTATATAAAATCGCATCTGGATAAAGGAAAACAATAATGCTATCTGTTCTCGAGATGTAATATTTCGTGAGAAACCTTGAATTAATAGTGAAGATTCTGCAGAAATACCTTTGACTGATAGAATGAGTGAGTTACCTCCTGAAGCTAAAAATGAGGAAAAGCTTGATCAAAATGATTTAAAAGAGAAAATCAGTTCAGAAAATGAAAGCGAAGATGAAGAAAATTTACTAACCATGAAACTAAGAAATCGATGTGAACTAAAACAGCCTAAAAGTTTTGAAGATTATGTAAAGGCAGCTGAAAGTTTCATATCAGATTCAAATGATGCAGACTCATACGAAGAAGCTATCAATTGTAAAGAACACAATTGTTGTGTAAAAGCCGTTTATGCTGAAATCAAACCACGAAAAGAAAACCAGACATGGATATTAACACCTTTACCAGAGAAAGAAAAAGCTTTGCCTCGTAAGTGGATGTTTCGTATCAAGAAAAATTCAGACGATACTATTGATAAGTATAAAGCAAAACTTGTGAATAAAGGCTTTAATCAAAGAAAGAGTATTGATTATAATCAAATTTTTAGTCCAGTTACAAAGTTAGAAACTGTACGTTCAATAATAAGTATTGCAGCATGTGAGGACATGTATCTTACGCAATTTGATGTATCAACTACCTTTTGATATGGTGATGTAGAGGAAACCATTTACATGTATCAACCTGAAGGGTACCCTAATGGCACCAACGATGCATGTAAACTCAAGAAAAGTTTGTATGGCCTTAAACAAGCTCCTCGTTGTTGGCATAAATGTTTTGGTAGATTCCTGTTAAACCTTGATTTTAAAGTTAATGAAGCGGAGCAGTGTTTATTCATTCGCGAGAAAGAAGATAAAAAGCTACTAGTAGCTCTCTATGTAGATGATGGACTAGTTGCTGTTACTCATGAAGAAGACTCAAGAGACTTCACAAATCAGTTGAAAACTCAGTTTAAAATCACAAGCATCATATTTTTTAGGATATAAACTTGATGATGGAAGCATTAAAATTGGACAAGAAGCTTACTCTACAAAGATACTTCAGCGGTTTGGTATGAGTAATTGTAGGCCAGTTCATGCACCCATTTTGAAAGAGGAAGAATCATGCACTACTGAAGAAGAAAATGAAGCAGTGTTTGCTTATCGCGTTGGTGCATAAATGTGTTTTATGATGGGCACTAGATCTGACTACTTGACATACGCTATTAGCGTTTTATCATGTAAATTAGAAAAATCCATCCAAAGATTTTGTCAAAGTAAAGCGGGTAAAGTTCCAAGCAAAAATTCATTATCTATAAATCAAGCTATAAACCCGGAATACTAGAATGTTTTAGTGATGCTGTCTTTGGAGACTGCATGAAGACAGGAAGATTGAAGAACAGAGTTCTAGTTTGTATGCAGGTGGAGCTATATCTTCGTTAAGTCAGCGTCAAACTATGGTTGCAATATCAACCACAGAGGCTGAGATAGTTGCTGCAAATGAAGCCGCAAAAGAATTTCCTCCTTGGAAGAAGTGCCAACAATTTTTGTTGATTATAGTGCAGCTGTCAGATTAGCTCAAAGTCAAAAGTTTCATCGTAGAACAAAGCACATGAGTATAAAACATTTCTTCATTCGTGAAAAGGGTTTAGAAGAAGAAATTAGTGAGTAGCAGATCTCAACGGAGGTGCAAACTGCATCAGATATATTGACAAAGCCCTTTTCCCAAACCAAGACTTTTAAAGCTATGTGAAAAGATGAGATTCTTATAAATTCTGAACTAAATGCTACTTAGAAATTTGTAGTTCAGTTTTTTTTTTCCTTTATAACACGGGAAAGTATTGATGCATGTTAATACGAAAAATGATTCGTAATTATGTAATCTGGCAGCAGATCAGTACTACTACTTCTAGATATGAAGCCCGTTCTCTTTATTATCGTATTTTTTCGGGACTTCATAGCACCTAAAAGACTTACCGCGATAATCCTAATAAATGAGGTCGGCAGTTAGCAAGAAACTGGATTTTTCAATTAGCCTAAGTCTCATACACTTTGCACAGAATTACACAAAGCTTATTGCGATGTAACGAAAGTTTGATATAGCTTCTTAAAATATATTTCAGTTGCCAGCATAACTTTTCCTAAATTATTTTTTACAGAATCGCATTAATTCCACCTACTTCTGACACGGCATGCACACTCTGTCTTTGTTAGTATGTCTACGTTTGTGTAACATCTCGCACATTTTCTGGGATATTTTTTTTAGTCAATTTTTACTTCAATGAGTATTGTTGTATTCGGAAATATAAGTTAGATGTATCACAAATTTCTTAAAATCACGTCCGTCTTAAAATCGTTTCTTCCTAAGATCCTCACATTCGTAAAATCGTTTCTCAAAATCACGTTCGTTCAGAAAACTTTAGATTTCATAATGCGGCTGAGTCTATAAACCGGAATACCTAAATATATATGCAAAAAAATTTAAAACTTTAAACTTCACAAATACGCTGAAAGCTTAATTCCTAAATATATTTATATTTTATTTTCAAAGAATCTACACTTGACAGTTTTATCGAACTTGAGTTACATTTTTAATTTGTGGAAGTATTTTAAAATTTTAGCGTATTTGTTTGGTTAACAAAACTAGAAACTATAGAAGTTCATAAAAAGCTTTTTCTCTTTGCTCGGAATTCCTTATAAAATGTCGATTACTTTTTTAACATCTCTATTAAAGATAGATTGCCTTAATATTGAATAATTGGTGATCAGTGACATTGAGTGATGATAATCATTTCTTAATTCATAAACTGTTTTCATTTGAATTGTTTTCTATATTTCAGATTTTAATTTCTAACCCTTCAATAACCCTAAGAAGCATAATCCACGCCTGTAACTCTGTTGTTTTTGTTCGTAGAGGGTAGATTGAAAGTTGCTGTTTTCATATTATACATTTTTTAAAACTTGAACAAGAAAAAAAATGTTTAGAAAAGAAAATAAGAACACTTGAACAGCGAAAATTTGATTCTGCAAAACGGCGATGATTTTAGCGAACGTCTTTAGCTTGTTTTGATATTGTATTTGTTGATACGGAAATTCAGGTGTGGTTGGAGGTTGCATGGTATTCTTGATTCCTTCTAATTAAAGATTGTGATTTAAACAGGATAATGAAAATGACAGTTGAAAATGAAAACTGGATCATAATAAATAAAACTTTTATTTAGTAGTATTTTTAGATCTCGAGATACAAAATTATATATTTATCCATAGGACTTTTACGTTGTAAAAATTTCACATAATAATATTTATAAGGACAGGCATGGGAGCCAAATCCCCCATGAACTGCCTAATCAAAAGACAAATTAAAAGTAAGTGTATTAGTTCCCAACGGACTCAGGAGAAGCAAGGATAGGAGATCCAAAATTGGCGAATTATCAAAATATAACATAGCCAACCCAGCATAATCAATATTGGGTTTGAAAATACTTTGGCGATCACAGCCGCAGCCGCCAACAAAACTGTGGGAATTATAATAACCCTGTAACTGAAGCATATTTAAGGTAAGAAATTAATAATAAAGAGTTTTAAATAGATTTTTGTTTTCGATTAGGCGCGGCAATGAATTAATGAGTCTGCATTAGTATTGAAATAAAAAGTAAGCCGTTACATAGATCGATAAGAAAAGAATAAAATATTTTACGTTCGCTTTAAAAGATTGACTCTTAAATTTAATTTAAATATAATTCGATTAATAAAATAAGTTTAAGTAATAAAAGATATTTTAGAAGGTAGGAAATATGTAATGCCAATTGTGGCTTCACAGTATTGAATCTGTTCTCGCACATATGATTTTGAAAAACGGCTGATTTTTTTAATAGAGTTTTATTAGTGGCGGTTAATATAATCAT
Source organism: Parasteatoda tepidariorum (assembly GCF_043381705.1). NCBI lineage: Eukaryota > Metazoa > Arthropoda > Arachnida > Araneae > Theridiidae > Parasteatoda > Parasteatoda tepidariorum. Next base: position 57,068,090 of record NC_092206.1, on the reverse strand, counting down.
TTCATCAAAAGTATGATAACAAAATCTCGCACCTTTACTATTTCATCTAAATATCGGTCATTCACCCTAAATTTTTACTTTTAATCTTTATTTATTAAAAAAAAAATCTTCTAAAGAAATAGTTATCACAGCTTCCGAGAAGTGATACCAAAACTATGGAACGGTATTCCTTATCCAAGTGGACTTTGGTTTCACAATTACATATTAATGAATGACCATTAACGTCACGTGTGGTCATTGGAATAAGATCTTCCCACATTTCATGAATGAATATTTTTGTGTGTAGTAAATTCATCCCTCAGGTCATGTGCTTTAAATGAGTCAATTTCCGATCTGATTGAATGATTTGAGTTAAAATGGATCGGACTTTGCCTAACATACTTTAAAAACAGGGTTCATTTCTATCTTATTTTGATAAGGTTTAATTGATTCCTTTCCTTCCCATTGGGATAAATCTATCATATAATGTTATCAGGAAAAGAGCTTCAGTATTTATGTTTTGTAATTTTATGATTTGTTTGGAGAAAAAAATTGATGCGTGAAAATGGAATAACTTGAAAACAGTAAAACAGAAGAGGTTCAAAGTTTCTTCTCTTTGAATTTTAATTAATTCAAAAAATATTAACTGAATTCACAACATTGGAAATAAAGACACTTAAAATAAAAAGCTAATTATGATACAATTTAGATGCAGCAAAACTCTAATGCTATCTCCCTTATCTCTTCTGCTTGTCTTCTTGCTAAACTATTAAGAGAATTCGAAATGAGGAAAATAAATACAATTAAATAAGAAGGCTAATTATAATATAATTTAGATCCAGCAGAGCTCATATGGGGGAATACTTGCACTTCTCTTACATCTTCTGTCCATCTTCCTTGAATTTGAATTCATTCATAAATTATTAACAGAACTCGAAGCAATGAAAATGAATACAATTAATTCTGAAAATCAACTACAACATAGTTTAGATCCAGCAGTGCTCATATGATGGAATACTTCTACTTTTCTTACTTTCAAGGAAGACGAAATTCTGTTCGTTCTTTTTGAATTTGAATTCATTCATAAATTCTTAACAGAACTCGAAGCAATGAAAATAAATACAACTAATTCTGAAAGCCAACTACAATACAGTTTAGATTTTTTTTTTCAAAAGAGGTGAAGAGAGAGAATTAACCCACCCTTGCCTCTTTCTTCAAGTGGTATTCTCATTTTAAACAGGCTGAAGAGTTTGAAGTTGAAATGTTCAACACCAATTCCAAACTTTTCTGAGAGCTCGATTCTTTTATTAAAACTTTCACCAAATTCTCGGAAAATATCATTATTTCTAAGTTTCATTATACATATATGCACAATTTAAAGATATTCATTTAAAATGATGTGTCATATTTTATAACATGATAGTTAAAGAAATAAACTTTACAAAATATATAAAACCTATTAAGAAAATAACTAGATGTTTATATCCTGCATGTACGATCGCAAATTTATAAACATATTATGACAAGATTCTTTAGGTAATATTCTGAGACTGGACAACTGATACAAATGATGCATGGAATTCATTTACATAAATAAACTTGTTTTTTCTTTTTTTTAAATTTATGTATTTTTTTAAAGTTTAAACAAAAACAGGCTTAAAAACGTTTGAATTCGATAAATTAATTGCCTTTGCGATAAGTTGTAATTTAAACTAGGCGTCTTCGGTAAAAAGCTTACAAAATTATCTCATAAAACATATAATGGCTATGGCCATTAATATGTTTACTAATATGTTATAATAATATGTTATAATAATATATTATAATAATTAATATGTTATAATAATATATATGGCTGTCAATCCGAAGGCACAGCACAACTGTATTTAAAGGTATTAATTTATTTCCTCCAATCCTAACACCTAATTTAAATAGAATATTAATAACATTAATAGCGCCATGAGAATAGTCACCTTTAAGAGCCCCGAGGGGTCACGTCCTAGAGGCAGACCCCCTACTAGATGGCTCAACGACATCGAAAATGATTTGAAAACCCTAAAGATTAGAAATTGGGAATCGCCATGGATAGGAGGTGCTGGTGTTTGTCAGCTGTTGAGGCAACCAAGGCCTGCAAGGGGCTGTTGCGCTGACAAAGAAGAAGAAGAAGATTAATTACATTTTTTCACCATCTGAATGTTGATCGCTGCTCTGCCCGAGGTAAATTACTTTGGTTTTAAATTTTACTATTTTCATGGAATGTCCGTGATATTGTTAAATTTACTTTAATATTTTAAAGCTTGCCATTAAATCACCGAAAGTATGAGAGGAGGTTGAAAACTCATCCCATTATGTGCTGTACCAATACCTCCTAGAAGAGAGGAGGCCTCAGCACGGGTTACCATGAACGAGAAATTTGATTCTTTAGTAGTTCAAACGTAATGACATCTTTCGTATTATCCCTACTGCGCATCTCAATAGCCCGACGTAGTGCGATATATATATATTGTATTTCCTCCACTGAGCAGTTTATGCTTGTTACGTCGGACTACTAAATTGATCCAAGCTGAGGCTTTCAGTCTTCTAGGAGTCTAGTAAGTGTTGACTGTAGTCACGCCCTTCTAAAACCATAACTTGATCACAGTGCTGACGGGAAATATCCTCAGTGGTTGATGGATCACGGGTTAGAGTCCCCTTACCATTTGGCTAACCTTGGGAGGTTCTCTTGATTTTCCTCTCCATATAACGCAAATGCGGGTGAGTTCCATCAAAATATCCTCCACGAAGGCAAATTTCTCCCAATACTTGATCCAGGAGTTCTTTTGTCTTCTGGATTGGTTTCAAAATTACAAGGCTACGTAGTTGAACATTATTAGTAGTGAACCCAAAAAAATTGGGTCGTCTGTTATAATAATATTGTAGTGACTGTTATAAAATATGTAAAATGTTATTGTAATGACTGTTATAAAATATGTAAAATGTTATTGTAGTGACTGTTATAAAATAAAATATAAAATAAAATATAAAATAAAAGTCGAGCCGTGATGGCTCAGGGCAGGGGTGGGCAAGCTTTTTTGGTTGACGGCCAAAAATCGAGAAAAAAAAAATGTTTGGTGGGCCAAGTGTTTGGTAGCCAATTAAAAACTTCAAAATTTAAAAGAAAAAAAAAGCGATGTACAAGTTTTAATTTAAATATTTAGTGAGATGAAAGAAACTGCGATTTCATTTTTAAAAGTTCCTTATGTTGAGGGTCGCAGTGAGGTGCACTTATTTTAAGGTAAGATGCTAAATGCTTGTCTGTTAAGTGTTAGTCTACTTCTGAAAAGATTTTTTTCTATGGTTCATTGTTGAAAACTCTTGTTCACGTATATAAGATTAAGCAAACATAGCTAGCATGGATTTTCTGGGCATGGAATATTAGATTTTGGAAACTAGCTTTTGGTAATGATTTGTAAAACTCAAACTTTGGCATATTTAGAAATAACTGCTTCAGATGTTGGTTAGATTGTCTGCTCGTTGGAGCTTGAAACGCGCAGCCTGCCACATGTGAAGTATAATTCACCTATATTAGATTCCATAAGTCTGCTCCTCGAGAGAGACAAACGCTATTTGGAGCCAATCTACAGCTAGAACTTCTGCTTTTAACATTTTACCAATTGAAGCTGTCTGTGCTAACTATTTCCATCAATTTATGTTTTGTGGAACGAAAAATAGAGAAAGTAAAAAGGTCACCAGTACTTTGTTAAAAAAGAAGAAAGAGCATAAATAGCTTTAACTAAGAAAACATTGTTTATATTTGCCACTGATCTGCAAGTTCAAATTCTATCCGAGGGCCGGATAAAACCTTCCGGTGAGCCATAGTTGGCCCGCGGGCCGTAGTTTGCCCATCCCTGGCTCAGGGGATAGAGCGGTCGCGTTCCAATCAGGTGAACCGGGTTCGAATCCCAGCTACGGCTGGAAAATACAAATTCCGCTCCCGACCACAGTGGTGATGTAAAATATCCTCGGTGATAGATGGATTATGGGTGAGTGTCCCATTGTCGTCAGGCTAACCGTTTGTGGTTTTCCTTTCCATGTAACGCAAATGTGGGTTAGAAGATAAATGAGCCAAAAAAAGTCCTCAACGAAGGCACATTTCTCCCAATACTTGACACAAGAGTTCCCTTGTCTTTTGGATTCAATTCAAAATTATAGTGTTGAACATGGTAGTCGTAAACTCGAAATTAGGTCGGCTGTTCAACGGCGGTTATAAAATAAAATAAAAAGTCCCTTAAAATAACTTCTAAATGTTAGTAAAACTTGTATTAACATTTTTAATATTTTGAAAGATTATTGTTTATTGAAGTAATTAATAATATATCAAACTAATAATGTTTTCATGAAACTTACGAGTATGCGTATCAAATACCAATATAACTCCCAATAAAATATTATATTAATAACAGACATTTATTGCCTCTTCGGACACTTGTGCCTAATTCTTCTAGGCCCGTACGATAATAAGTAGAACCCGGATTTTGATGACCTAAAAAGTTTCAACTAATGCCCTTAAAAAGTGCAAAAAATGCCCTTAAAAAGTGAGGAAAAAGCCCTTAAAAATGCGATAAATGTGCTAAAAATGCCTTATGACATGACTTAAATAAGGAAAAAATATTAAACTGAAACAATGTTTAACTCTTTAAAATTATTATGAGTCATTTCAAAAAATATAAAGCAATGCAATACTTGTTCTACGTTCATTAAAGTTTGAAAAATATGTTTTACATCCTAAAATACAAAAAAAGAGGAAAATATATTGACTCCAAAACATTTTCATTTTGTACAGAAACTTTAATGAATATAACAACTTCCATCTCATAATATTACTAAATATCAGAATTACATTGGATTATTAAATGTTTTTTGATATTTTGAAATGTAAACGAGCGTCTCTTGTCTTAAAGCAAATTTTTATTCCTGGAGAAGAAAATTTCCTAGAAAATTGTAATGTTCTAAACTATACAAAACAGAGAAAATGGGAAAGCTGTAACAAAGAATTACTTCTAAAGATTTTATATCAATCAATAACATAGTGGAAAAACATAATGGCATGCAGGTGGTATTGAGAGCTACAATATGAAATTTAAAATTATAAGACAAATATTGCATTTCATGTAANTAAACCCATAATAATTGGGTCGGCTCTTAACGACGGTTATAAAATAAAATAAAATATAAAAGATTAAACTACCCAATATAAAACCTCTGCTTACTGCAAGCTCAATGTGAAGTCAACTATTGCCTGCTACCACATAGAGGTATAGAAATGCATGTTCACTTGTTGAAAGCAGTGTATGTCAGTATATTACCCATATAGCAATATTAAATTAGCATGATGGTCACATAATTCTCATACGGTGCGCTCTGCTGTATTAAGTTACGAGACAAATGTAATGGGGTTAAACAAGTCTTAGAATTTAGCTTATTAAAAATATAGCAAGAATTCAAATATCCAATCTTGGGAGGACAAGTTGGAGTGAAAGGCACTAGTTAGCAATTATTTTAAATAAAATTCCCTTAATTTTAGAACTACATTACCAAACTTTTCCGAAAATTTGTTGTATAATTTTTAATACTAACTGCTTACATCTTGTAACTATGAGATTGAAAAAAAAAAACTCTTTATGAGCAATTCCTTAATCTTAGTACGACTGGGAATAACTAAATATGAAAAGCTACATGTTTCATATATATATATAATATATATATAATAAATAATATACATTATTATAGATATAATAAATACAGTATATATATATATATAGCAATAATAAGCATACTACTATTTTTCATACTTTGCAATAAAGTTTAAAGTTCTCAGAGGTTTAGTGACCGAAAATAAATTACAAAAGAAATCAAGTATTTTTAAACACCCTATGCCAGATAATTAAGCAAGTAGCTTGTGGCTTGTATCGAGTACTTTGGTTGTTATTTGCAATAACTGCATAAAATTTCGGAAATCTAGCATTTTTGGAGATATGAACAATTTTATGAAAAACTAATTTTTTTGTCATGTTTCTTTGCCATAACTTTAAAAATATTTAGTGAAATTAAACAAAGTTTTTGGAGCAGTATAAAATTAATTACAAAACCATTGTTTTTAAACATGAAAAGAAATTGTTAAAAAATGCTTAAGATATGAGTATTTAAAGTAGTTCCTCTGCTCGGAAAAAATTAAAAATAATTTTTTCGTAATTTTATAGTGAAGCGTATTTGGCAACTAGTGAAAAAAAATTGATTTAAATATTTTAAAAACGTATAAAGTTTAAAGCAATTTTCGAAGTAGTTTTTGTACTTCAAAGCTCGAAATCATAAGTTTTTTTTCCACAAATTCAATTTTGTTCTTGCTCTCCGATTATAAGGTAGGGTAATTTGCAATACTACATAATATAATTTGCATATATATTAGAATTGTTTAATATATGGAACTATTCTCAGAAATAAAGTGTGGTAGATAAAGAAGACCGTTTCATGAAATTAGCAGACGGAAACTCAAGTCTGTGCTTAGAATTTCAAGTATGTAGGGAGATGGATGATTGGTTAGTTGGACATTTCTGTTTTTAAACAAACATGCATATTTTACATATACATTATGCCATAAGAATAACTGCACCTAGAAAGAGTCGTCAGAATGAAACGAAATTTTACATACGCGAGAACAACGTTGATATAATTAAATGATAAAAAAAACCAAAGCAAAATTATCATTAATTGCAGGAAAAGAGGTTTTAGTACCCTCCTGGACCATAGCTTGCGCGAATGCAGCGATAAGGTCGGGCATTGATAGATACATGTCCCGTATGTCCTACGGCAAGTCATTTCATAGTTGCTGTTAAAACGTTATCAAATAGACTGAATCCGGAGGCCATCCAACTTGCCTCCCCAAATATGCTTGTTTCGTGACAAATCTGGATACTCAGTTGGCCAGGGAAGGGTTGTTATTTGCTGAGGCATTCCTGTGACATCCTTGCTGCGTGTGGCTGAATATTACCTTCTTGAAAAATGACTTCCGTGTTGTAGAAGTGATGTGCTGCTGTAGGCAACCCAACGTAGGCATTGACACCCATCTCATATTTATTACTTTAATTGGTCTAAACATTCTTCTCAGAACTTTCCTTTCGGAGATTAGTTGGTTAGATTCGTCTTTATTTTTAGAGTTCAACTGCCTTTTCACTGCCATAAGTAACTATAGTATAATACTATATGTATATACTATATGTATATAGANAAGTTCATAGTTGTTACTTATAGTATATACTATATGTATATACATATAGTATATACTATAAGTAACAACTATGAACTTATTGACCCCAGAAAAAGTTGGCTAAATATATCCGTAAAAATTGCCATTCAAAAAAGAAAATGTTAATACGTGAAAGAAAAACATCAGAGCACGTTGCCAGATTTTTCAACAAAAAATAAGCAACTTAAAAAATATATATCAGAATTAGGATGCGTGCATTAATAAAATATTTTTTTTGCTATTGTTGAAAGTTCTAAGGATCGGAAATATATATGTTACTGGCAAAGTTTCAAATCCGGCATTATATAGAATGCCTAGGCATTGTATCTAATGCTTAAAACTAGCCGGCAAAGTATGAAATGATTTATATTTCACACATTGCCTAGGCATTCTATAGAATGCCAAATGCTATTTAGGCAAAGTATGAAATAAACGTCCTGATGAGGTTATTATGTAAATGATGTGCATGTTACTGTGAATGACCGAAATCGGTGGTTGTTGACTTTCACCGGTGAATGCTGAAGCAATTAAGCAATGCAATTAGTGCGCGATTTTAAGGTGAAGCTTTGGACTTACATGAAAATACGTAATTATAGTACTGATCTATTGCCAAAACAGCATGATTGGCTTGCCAGTGACGGATGACGATGGCGTTTCACCAACGATGAAGTTAGCAAAAAAAAAAAAAAAAATTCATTTGCTTTTCAATAAAAAATTTGGGCAATTTTTAATTGGTCCAAATGATCAGCAAATACTCGAGGGATTTTTCGGTTTAATATTAGTGGGCAGAAAACACAGGAGAGCAAGAATTTTCCCCACCAAATCCAGCTCTGTGCAGACCAGCAAGTATTTAATCAATCATATATAACAGGGGTGGACAACCTGCGGCTCGCGAGCCACATACAGCTTTTTGAAGGATTATTTATGGCTCTCGATAAATGTACCCGAGTTCCCTTTTCATTTTTGTGCTATTATATTTTTAAAAAATATTATTGTTCCTTATGCGTTTCAAATGTCTTTTAAATTACTGAGAACAAATATGAAAACTAAGTGCAACGTTGCTCAATTCAAGGTGAGTTTTCCATTTCCAATATAATTATGACACAAAAAGCGTCTGAAGAATTAGATTTAATAGAGATGCAAGAATAATAAGATTTAAATATAAGTCGACGGCGATTACTGAATTTTGGAAATTTGTATCAGAATCGAAGTATCCTGAATAAAAAAAACGGCTGCTTGTCGAATTATTTCAATATTCGGAATAACGTACTTATGTGAATCATTTTATTCCACTTTAAAATTCGTGAAATCCAAACACCGATCACTATTAACTAACCAGCATCTCAAAGAATTACTGAGAAGTGCTGTCACAATTATTCACCAAATCTTAAAGATTTATCAAGAGAAGTAAAATAAATGTGTTTTTAATTTTTAAATTCAATACACATATTTTGTACTTTTACTTATATGTTTTCAATAACTATAATTTATGTAAAAAAATGTAATACCTTTTAAATACGTATTTCATTGCGGATCGCGAAAAATTTCAAATGGTGAAAATTGGCTCGACATCAAGGAGCTTGGCCACCCCTGATATATAATTAGCTTTCTTTCGTAATTGAACTGACGGTTTGTCGACATAAGTTGTGAACAAATGAATTGCGAAGACCACGAATGGAACAATGAGAAAACCACGCTCTTGGCTTATTTCATGACAAAGGAGAAGAAAAAAAATCGAATTTTAGAAAAGAGAAACTTTTAGAATTAAGGATTTTTGAAAATAAAAATATTTCATATACCTTAATAGAAATGCATTAAAAAAGAGCAAGCTCTTAAGAATTGTTTCCTTCTCTTCATATAATAAATACAGGGTTGCCACAGAAAAAAGAAACAAAATAGTGGCTTTTAGTAGCCTAAAGCATGAAAATAGTTGCCTAAATACGAACAAAAATATGACTAAAATTTTATTAAATGACTTTTGTTGTATACGATGATCAATTTAGTCATGTTGGTGGCAGATATGATAATTTTTATATAAACATTAGTGTTCTAGCACTTAATTTTTATATAAAAAAATTAGTATATTTGAAGAAAATTAAATACTTTTAATTACTAGAAGTCATTCAAAAAAATGTATTTTATTTAAAAAAAAAATACTTTCTCTAAGAAATTTTCAGTTTAATAATTGATTTAGCAAATATATATATAGTGAAAATTGATGATTTAAATTTGAAATTCACACATCGTATTAAAAATTGGATTTTCTGAAATCATGTAGAATTTCGTAGTAGTAATAACCGTTGAAAAGGAGATAGAGAAAGAAAATAGATTTACAATGCAACGTGTTCAAATTGAGCGCATTTAAAAGTGATGACTCAAATTTGCAATTCAACATTTATTTTGTATTCAGAAGCTGCCGCAAGCTGTCTACCCAATTTATGCTTAAAAAAAAAACATAGCTGGGAGCACAGAAGTCTCCTTTTTCTGAAAATAGTTGCTTTTTAAGCCTTTTCAGGCAAAAAAAGTGGCCATAGTTGCAAATAGTCGCCTGAGGCAACCCTGTAAATATTAAACTTAAAATGAAACAAAACGATCTCGTTTTGAGAATCCCCCAAATTGCATAAAAAGGGTTCTCCATTGCAAATGCATATTTGCAGCATTTTATGGTTCCCCCACTCTAAGATCATATCTATTACTATTCTTTTCATGCTAGAATAAGCATAGGACGCTCTCAATTTTGCCTTGTCCTCCTTATCACCTGAAAGGGTCAACTTGTTTGAGCTTTACTGGGGCTGGTTGCAATTACATGAGAAAGACTGAGAGATGAGGCGTGGTGTCGGAGGGTTTCAAACCCTTTTAAAGCAGAAATTCTTCTGTTCACAATTTCAGAAAGGGGCAGGTCAAATCTCTTGGCTAGGTGTTCCTACGCCTTTGTGACAGAACAAATGAAGGTGTCAATCTGACTGGAAAAGATAAAGCACAAGTGGTAGGGAGAAAAAGACACTCCTTTGACTGCTGAATTTTGCATGCCGAAAATTAAGTCAGCTAAATCAACTTTAATGAAGATTTCAGAGAATGGGAAAGACATTACAACCGATGGGGACATTGTAATTTGTATGTGAAGTAACTATGGTACGATTGATAAGACTTATTAAGGAATTCCATTCCCATTCTTTTATTACAAAATAAACTATCTTAGGCCAGACAACGATTCGCTAGAAGATTCACTCATGTAGAAAGGAGGCAACTCCCAAAAGTCAGACCATATCTGAAGTTGAAACATTGAGCAATGCTCTTTCAGACTCCAAGAAAAGAAAAATGGTGTTTCGTTTAAACCAAAAATATGGGTTTGGTAGCAGTTAAGATAAAAGATTTCCTCGATGAAAATTGACTTTCCTGACAAAGTGAAATCACCGAGTATAAAGTCTCGCCCAATAACGCGCGTAGATGTAGAGAGCTCATTTTCTGCTGATAAGACTATCTTTGATGACAATTTACCCTTGAGAATTTGGATCAGCACTTAGATAATTAGTACTATAACAAAAATTATTCAATTTAGTAAAATCTGTCTGGAAAATGCTAAGATTTTCTTTTCTCATTTATCATACTGCTATGCTTATGTATTATAATTATGCAGAATCTGGTAATAAATATTTTGCTGACTAATTAATTTCAAGAGGTAAGTAGAAGCATTTAAATAAGTTAGAACTTTGATTTTAAAGGCATATTTCTAGTCTTAAGTGCATATAATCTACTAAACAAGGACCTGGCACCCCCTATTAATCTATGTTGTTAGGACATCTGCTTTCAACACCAACAAAATGACATACCTTCATTAACAATAGCTTTTTGAAGCAGACAATTATTAAACCTTGATCAGTTTACATTAGTCATCAGTGGAAGTTCTGCATTAATCAACTCTAATTTAAATCTACTAAAAAAAATATATAAAGCTTCTAGCAATAAATATCTTGTTATCACAGTATCTAAGTTTCTTTTTACATACTTATATTTAAATGCCTTTTTAAAAATTTCATAGAAAAATTTTTCAGATATGTTTACAAATCCATTCTGTCATGTCAATAGCAGAAAACATTAGATGACACAAAATTTTAAATCCTTAAGATGTTTATGTCTAATACTTGAGTTACCAATAAAGAAAATAAGCAAACAGTAAAAATAGATTTATTTTTAAACTTACAGTACACCCTTTACACTGAAAGGACAATCTTCCACGATATTCATAAAAAAAAAGTATATAACAAAAAATGAACACAAATGAGAGAAATTAAAAAAATAGCATCTCTTTAGCTATGACATATGATGATCCAGATGAATTGCAAAGTTCAGAGATAAAACAGTTTATCACACAAATCTGGATGTGGTTCCTGATGGAGATGCTGGCCAGACAAAAATGCCAGTTTGTGGGCATACTGACAAGGTGCTGGTACTCTTATAGTTCCCTAAATTAAAAAGATGTATATATAAGTCAGCATCAAAAGAAATACATTAGTAACTTGCAAAAGAAAATAACTAAGGTATAATAACTTCTTGAAATGACTATACATCAAAATATTAGAATAAACTTACCACAAAACACAACAAAGAGTAAGCATTACCAGCAACATTTTTTGGGAGGAATTTAAATAACATTCAGCTGATATTTCAATTTATTATTCTATCACTATTACAAAGCTTTAATTTGCTAAGACAGAAGAAATAAAGGGAAATACTTTTTCAACTTAAATCAACATGTTCAATTTAATCACAATGCTATGTGAAAACTTAAGTTTATCACTGAAATTCATTAAATTCAAAATAAAATGCACTACTTCGCATAAATATGCTTAAATAACATTTAATTTGGAAGAAAAAATTACTAACAAAAGCAGTTACTTTAATTTTACTGAAATGCATTCTGAAAAAATTTTCGATGAAGAAAAGCAACTAAGCTCCAAAAGCAGAAATCTATTGATCTGCAAAACCACTGATAAGTTTTAGAATTCAGCTGCAGAACCCTTGATTAAATTTATATTTACTAACTTTAGTCTACAAAAAATCTTGCACAGCATGTTATTTTTTAATCAAACCGAAGCAAATTTCAATAAAGGAAAAAAAAATTGGGTAATGTATTACTACGATACTTAAAAAACACCTTTAAAAATATTAGAATTAGGAGATTTAAGATGCCAAAAGGTAATATAAATTGAAATTGTTAAGTAAATGTTTTAGTATAATTTAATTGAATTCTTTTCAATTTAGATCATAGCGAAACTTTTTTTTTTTTTTTTTACTTTATTCCTTTTAATTGTTTATATGGAAATCACCTTCCTAAGGTTTTAACTAAATTTCAAGAAAAATCACGCTTATCCTGATTTAATAAAATCTAGAAATAAATTTAAATCCTATCAAATCCTTTCTGTAAAATCTTATTTTTACTGGTATTTTACCACTCTTGCTTACATACATGAAAAACTGTTGAAGGAATCTTTTAGTAAGAAAAATTGGTTTGTCTTATGTCGAAGTTTCAAGTTAATGCTAATAAAACTAATTTAGCACTGTTACGAGAATTACTTAAGACCAACAGTGGGCTAAAACGAGCTGTTTTTCACATTTGATCATTTAATAATGTATTCTATGCAAATATAGATAAAATACTCACTGGCCAGTTAAAATACATATGAGTCAATTTGTATGAAAGACGCTGCATATGTTCTGGTTTTAAATTGCTGTAATCTTTAATGACATTGTACATAGTAGGTGCAACTGTCCCTTGTCTTACACTTTGTGATACCAAGAAGAAATCATAACTAAAAAAAAAAAGCATTAATTACACAAAGGAATGTTTTATAAAACACAAAATAATCTATTTTAGCAACATGAATAAGTGATTAAAGTAAAAAAGGTGCAAGCATTACTATAGACAGTAATATACAAAAAAGTGAGTTTATGGAAATTTGGATGAGACCATTAACAAAGTAAAAGAATTTAAACAGTAAATCTATACATATATATACATCTTTCAGATGAATCCATGACAAATTGCGACTTATTAGTCACCAAATTACTCAAAACGGGAATAGGGCTAAATAAGTTAAATCAAACTACACATATTTTATGTAAGTTTTATAATGATATAATGATAATAATGATAATGATTTATAATGATAATGAAACAAAAGGTTATTAAAGATAAGCGAGGAATTAAGAATTTAATTATAATCACAATTTTGATGACAACTCTTAAAATAAAAAAAAACTTCTTTAGATGGAGAAATTTTTCTACTTATGACATTTCTCTATGAAATGACTTACTAGTGACTAGACTCTCTATGAAATGACTATTAAGACGATATTAGATTTCGCACACATGTTTAGTTGGGATTTACATGAAAATTTCAAGTCAAAAGCCTGAATCAGCTCAAACACTTTCAATACCATATTTCAAATTAAGAACTACATTTAGTTAAATATATTAAAAATACAGATAAACTAACAGATTAAACTATCATTTTCTTAGTTAGTTTAAATATTGAAGAAAAGAATTGGACAATCTTAAAGCTGAAGCTAACACGCAAGACATACAAAAACTGTTTCAGATGATGCATTAAAACACTGCGCCATTTACTTATTTTGGATGTTTAATGCACAAGTCAGAAAAATAAAATATATATGAATTTTACAATCAAAACAATGTACCGCCACAGCATTAGAAATAAATTAATATTCACTTACCGGTCATGACGAGTTACTGTGTTGTCTATAACTGTACCAGCAGGAGGGTTTGTGTAACCATTATTTGTAGCGTGGAAAAAACGAGGGTTTATCTTCTTGTTCACAACAATGAAAGCAAAGCGTGTACTGAAAAGAAAAATAAATGTATATCACTTTCTCAGAAAGCTGAAGCTTCAATAAAATAACTTTTTATGGAACTTAGTTTTTATTTTCCTTTAAAAGCTGAGAATCATAGTAGGGTTTCCTTCCACTCTTAACAAAGCAAAAATTAAGGACTTTTTGAAAAATTAAGAATATGAAAAAAAAGTATAATTGTTTATCATCAATTATAGATATACCCACAATAACAGTACCAATTATTTACCTTTCTTATAATAATTTTTTATAAAGAAAGTACCAATATAATTGTATTTATCACCAGGTTTCGCCAAAGTGAGCCCAGGCAACTTAGGCGAACACCAGAAAATTGGAAAGGTCTCTTAATTAAGAAATAAATACAAATTTATTATTTTCATCATTTAAAGGTATTTACTTGTGCTATTTATTTATCATCCCTTACTATGATTAGATTTTTATAAAAAAATAACAGCTTTAAATTACAAGCGGTATTTTTAGTATTATAAAGATCAAGTTATTCTGTAATATCAAATGTTTACATTCAATCCATTCAAAAAAAGAATTTTTTCCCCCCATCCTTAATGCCAAATACTAGATTTTGAGAGAAAAAAATTATTGAATGAGGATGGGAACTTGTCAGTTTCACTAAAATGTGAAATTCTTTACAACAATAATTGTAATACAGGGTTCCCACTCTTTTAACAAAGCAAAGTTAAGCACTTTTAAGGACCTTTTTTTGAAAAAATTAAGGACTTTGCAAACCCAGCTCGGGTTTTTTAAAAAACGTTTTCAGATTGTTAAAAGTTAAAGTCATTCAGAATGTAAAAATTAACGAATGAAACTAATCGGTATTCTATTTTTAATGATTTCATAGAAATTTAATTATAAAATTAAATGCATAAATTAAGATTTGCAATTTTTTTTAATGTATATTAAAAAAAAAGAGTTAATAAAAAAATTTGGCAAAAACAACAAGTTTTTATATTTTGCTACTAGATCAGCAAATGTGTTATATTTACTTTTATGATGAACAAAATTATTTCCAGCTAAACCTATTATTAGGAATTAACATAATGTTACTAATTATTCTCGCGAAACACATCAACTAATTTTAAAGAAACTAAAAATTAATTTTAAAGAAACTAAAAATTGAACAAAAATTAAAAGCAGTAAAGTAGGAATGTCAACTGAATAAAATGAGTATTAAAATCTAAGGACCTCTCAGTTGAAGAGATTTAAATTTGTATGTAACAATCTGCTTATCCTTAAGAAATAATAATAGTGAAACAAATAATAGTGAAACAATCTAATAATAATTTTACAATGCTACAAAACAAATAATTACCAAATATTTAACTTTCTTGTTAGAAGCAAATCGTGCTTTCTTATTTAGTACTCGTAGGTAGGCTGGGATTTTTCAAACCCTGTTTCTTTCAGATCTGTTTAATTTTCAGCACAATCATGAAGTTTAAAAATGTTATGCTTTTTATAAATTTACAGTTACTTATTACACATTGAAATATTACACGAATTTATTGAATACTTCAAAATTTTAGGATATAGTTTTCGTTATGGATTCTAGTTAAAAAAAAATTTCTTCTGATTCTTCTTTTCTTAGATTTTTACTTAATTCCTATAAGCAGACATGTTACAAGTAGAACTGAATTTCTTGAATTCTGTCAATTTTGGAGGTTTGAGTAGGTCTTCTACTTGGGTACTTTAAAACTGCCCCCCTCCCAAAAAAAGCCTTCTCTTCCATGTGCAGTATCTCCCCAGTCCACATTATTCTTTTCTTTTAGAATGCTTCACTCTCCTCATAGAATATCACTCTAGTTGAAAGCAGAATATATTAATTTAATGAAAGAACCAATATATTAATGAAAGAATGTGCTTTTCTCCCTTTGCCCCCACATTATTTTTTGTCCCTCTAAAATGTGTTACCCTTGATGCATGGTCCAATACTAAGTGACATGAGAATGACCTTTTGTTTTAAAAAATTGAACTGAAAAATTAAAAAATTAAGGACTTTTAAAAACCTTGAACCAAAAATAAGTACTTTAAAGGGCCCTTATTTTCCAAAATAAAAATTAAGCAGTTTTTAAGGACCGTGGGAACCCTGTAATAGATTCTACAATTATTTTGCCCTATCTCAATAACTGATTCAGGGTGCATAGCCAAAATATTCAACAAACAAGTACCTTTTAAGAACTCAAAATTTTTTTAAAAAACAATTAAGCACTTTTTAAAAACACCCAATGAAAAAAGCACCTTTAAGGGCTTTTAAAAAACGAAAATAAGCACCTTTAAAAAACGCTATGCACGCTGCTGATTGCTGTTATTGAAAATTCAAAAACCGGTTATTTTACCAGGTATATATTATATTTATAGGAATTTTGCAGGTTTTTTGTAAAAAAAAAAATTCAAACTTTCCATGCTTTTAAGAGCTAAATTCAGACGAAACTGCTATTAGGAATTAGCTTTACATATCAAACTATTTGGCGAAAAATAATAACTAATTTTAAAGTAGCCAAAATTTGAATAGAAATTTTAAAAACTATTTTGTATATTAATGTTTATAAAGAAACAGAAGGGGAAAAAAATAAAACTACAAGACATTACCTATTTCATACAAGACAAATGACAACTCCAAAACCATCCTCCTAATCAAAATATTTGTGGTGGATAAATTTTAAGTAGATTTTCCAGTAAAATAGTAGTTCTGGCTTTTATTTAAAAAGTAAAACACTTTTCTGTGTAAATACACATGTGCAATAACAGTGTTAGCAAATTTCAATTTTTGTTTAGACAGCCTTATATAATAAAGTTGATCAGTATAACAAAATTCTTATATTAAGCTAATGTGGGCAATTAGGCCATAGCCCACATTGGCACATCAAGAAATGGCAAATATCAACCTTATCGAACCACTATTACAATAAATTCGTCATAGAGCAAAATTTATTCATCAAACACCATAAAATCATTTAATTAAAAATTATATGAGAAACTCACTTTCTACCAGCCATAGAGCTGTTTATCACATCCTCGAATGGTTTAACCTCCAGTTCCATTACATACTTGATTTGACCATCACCAACACCATCACGATAGTATATAATACAATCTGGGAGACATTTATTGACCTGTTGGTACTGTTTTAAAGCTTCTGCAAAAGAATTAAACAAATTATTATCTATACACAATATAGGAGTAGACAAACTGTCAATTTTCAATATTATGCAAAAATTAAATTTGTTAAATTTATAACTTTATTAAACGACCAAGCACATTAAAATAAGATTATTTCATACATGCAGAAAAGCAAGGAGGACCACTTTTCATGCTAAAAGATATTCGCTCTAGCAGCTGTCATTGCAATGCAGAGTACGCAACCAATTCTTTGAGATCTCAAGAAATGTTAGTTACACCCAACCGAGTGGTGGTTCACAAATGAAAATTATCAGAAAAATTTAAAATTGGCTGTGAAAAGTTAGGCTTGTTAAATACACACAAGCTAACTATCATAAAGTATTTAATAACATATGCAAAAAAGGTATAGTTTAATATGCATGAAAATTACACTCTACAAAAGAAATTTTGATTTCACTTCATGGAACAGCAACATATACGTATTATAATATCATTAATAGTCTAAGTAGCAAGCTTGTAAAATACATTTTTTACTATATTTTACACATTTTAATTAATAAAAAAGGGAGAGCTTTAGTACAAAGCATACTTATCCATTTATGAATAGTAAAATACATGCAAAATTTGAAAGACTAATGCATATAGACTATAAGCACTTACTTGTGAAATTCATTCTCACATGATTTGACAGCTCTTCAGAAAACCCTGAGGAGTGGAATGTTACAGTTGAATACCATCTAGTTAAACTTTGATTAATACTAGCAACAAAAGCACCAGCAGAACGACCCTTCTTTGCTGAATCATGGTAAGTATCATAACCAATGATCATTATCCTCATCTTGAACTGTAAATGTTTGTCAATTAGATACAAAAATAAAACAATCAGCTACTTACTAAAGAATATATATATACACAGTCAGACCTCGATATAAGGTCACCCTAAGGGCTAGTAAGCAGGTTGACCTTTTAACCGATTCATTAGCAGTTCGTAACTAAGCACGCAAATAGTACACGACTTTTTAAAAATGGTAATATAAACGAAAACGATCGGCCATAAATTAAATATTTAAGTCTATACATTTTAACAGTATAAGAATTAGAGAAAGTAAGATTTTTAAAAATTTTTTTAATTTAAAATAAAGCTGTTTACATATTTTCTCAAAGTGTAGATATATACATTACATCTTACTTTATCTAAAATAATCATTTACGCAGGCCTGTCTCGTTTTTTGCTTCATTTTTCGAACAATGTTTTCTAGATTTTGTAACTTCTCAAAATGCTCCTCAGTTCCCTCATGGTTGGTAAAAAAATTTCATTAGACATTTTTTGCACTGAAAGCTTCCACTTGCATTACAGCTCGGTCTCAGAATCACTGTCATTGTCCTCACTGTCTACAACTAGTGAAACAATTTCAGAAATTGTAGCTTGTTCGTTGGCTGCAACATTTTCCTAGAACTCGAGAGGGGTAATTGCCTTGTAAGGAACTTAAATAGGCATTAGTTAGAAAAGAGGGATTCCCTCACCTCAGATAAAAATGATCTTATAAGCAATAACGATTTTTAAAACTTGACCATATGTCCGATAATCTGTAACAAAGAATTCCTATTCAGTGAGCCGGGACTTTGGAAAAGCGACCTTATATGCGGATGACCTAATATCGAGGTCTGAGTGTATAGATATAAACTACTTAACAAATACAAAGATCAGTATTAAGCAACTTCACACAAGAATTTCAGTTTGGCACATAATTTTGCTACTTTTCACAATATATATATATATGTGGGTGTGACAGTTACAGTCCTGTAATAGGTTGAAAATAATTGGGGATAAAGTTAAACTGTAACTTACTCCCACCATTTTATAAAACTATATCATATTAGCAGAAAAGATGGCTGATTTAAAGGGAGGCCCAATGAATTAAGGAATATAAATTTATCTACCTCAAACAAAAATTGCATATTAGTAAAAAAGTTGGCATATTTCATAGTCAATATCTTACAATTAGTTTTCTTGCTTCAAAATTATCAAATATAAATAAGCAAAAAATTAAGAATAAATAATGAAAAATAGATATTTTGAGTGATAACAAAAAGATTTATACATAAATAAAATATATATTAATACGTAAATGAAATCCCCAAGTACAGAATTATTTGTGAGAGAAAAGAAAATAACCATGTTATTTTTTCCATGTAATCAACGCAAACAAAATATATTTAACCCTACAACTAAATCTATAATTAGTAAATAAAATACCTGTTATTAGTAACCACTTTATGATTTGAACCACTTTTTATTAATTGATTTGATTTTTGTAAACTGTTGCACAACAAATAAATTTCAATAATTCAAAATTTTTGTAATATAAGACACTTTTGAAATTGATAATTTTTAAATACTTTATGAAAAGTTAAAATCAATTTTACACTTTTTGAAAACTTACATTGCTTTTTTATATAAGGACTGCTGTTCTCTTTCTGTTTATGCTCATTCATAGCATCGTTAATGACTTGATCAGAGAAGAGTAATGAAACAGATGTTTAAATTTCCTAAGATTAGTTAAAATTATTAAGGGACTTGGAAAAAAGATAACTGGATGTAAAAAAACTTTGGCACCTCTACAACCACAATGCATCGTGACTTTGCACAGTTCATGCTGTGGACCTGAGTGATAACACGACTAAAATATATCGGGCAGCATGGCGATCTCTGCAACAGCAATTTTGATCAGATGACACTTTAATAATTTAAATTATATAAGAAAGCTCACTTTATAAGAAATATTCTTTCAAGACTTGTTTAGAAAATGAAGGTAGTGAGTTACAGTACTTAGCTTTATTTTTCTTTTTTATTAAAATATTTTTTTAAAGAAAGTTTTTAGGTATAAAGGTAAAGCATGGACCCATTAGGTAAAGGCTAACACCATGGGATTTTACAATTTTATGATTGTCCTAGCATTCCACTAAATAGTTAAAACATGACAGATACCTAAAGTAGTATAAAAAATTGCATGCTATACATAATGTATAGCTTATTTACAATATTTTTACTTTTTTAAGTCAAAAATATCTTAGAAAAAGATTTTGAAACACTTACTGGAATTTCAACAGCCCATGGTTCCCCACCAAGTTTAGCATTTATTTGAATGCCTATTTTAGTGGCAACAGACATCAACATAGGTTTCTTGCTAAGAGTTCTTGCAACCACAACCTGACTGGCAACTGAAAACAAATAAGATGAAAATTAAGATTATTTTAAGACCATTATTTAGGAATGAAGTGTTTAGGATCATTCTCAAGGTCCATATCTGAAAGAAGAAAATATCATTTAACAAAATCTCTTTCAATTTAAATTAAATCAGATTGAGTTTTTAAACCACTAAAATTTGTTCCTTTAAATAATTTTTTAAAAATAGTTATAATTATAGTAATAAAAAATTTTTAACATTTACAGACGACTGATTAAAACTTTTTTTTAAGTGTTTTCAGTCTGCATTCAAAAAATTTTAAGTACTAATTTCATAAATATTATAATGCAGACAATAAGTATTAATAAGACTTTGTAAAATAAAAAATACTAACACAATATATCTATTATTAATTTTAAAACTAAGAAAATTCATAAAAATTTAACTACATGATTTTTTCTTTAACAATATAAGCAAATTCATGACAGAATTAATCAGAATTGTTTTTGAGAACTGTTACCGTTGAAAAATTAAATGCTAAATATGCTTTTATTTTTCGAAATATTAAATCATTCACAATAACTGCTTATTTTAAGAAATCAGCAATTTAAGTCTCATTTTAATAGTTGGATAGTTATTTTATCGAAAAATAGGAAATTTCAATATTTACTAATTGAACACCAGCAAGGAATAATTTAATCCTGGCCATCTAAGGCGTCAAAACTTATAATGAGGACAGGAGACAAAGAAGACTACAATCCTCACTATATAACCAGTATATACAATTAAAAAAAATGTATAATACTTAAAATCAAGTGTTATAATTACCTGCATTTTCAAGGCACGTGTGCTTTTTAAGGGCATCATATCTTTCTTTTTTGTTATTAGGCACAATGAAACAAACCATAGAAGTAACATTTCTTTGGAAGTTATGTTTGAAAGCATCTAAATAGAGGTTGATGCGATCTTGTTCGATAGGTACTCTGTTAAAATAAATAACATTGAATTATGCTCCTTAAATACAAAAACTACTAACTCCTTCGGTAAAAATATTAAAAGTAAAATAAAAAGGTAAGAATGATGAATTTTTCATTCAGACAATTTTGAAGTAGAATCAGCCATTAATAATAATTTACAAAATATAATTGTTAATGAAGGATGAAAATGAGGATGAATTTTTTTTTATCTCACATGGTAATTCTTATATCATCTTATTGCTTAAGAATTTTGAGTTATTACTTTTTTTGTGTGCATATTTCTATGACAAAAGCAGAAATACTTTACATATATCTAAAAAGCTAGTTATTTGCAGAAAGTTCCATCTTAAACAGAACAATAAATTACCATCTTAAAAATAGAACAAAACAATAATTTTATTTACTTAAAGGGTTGTTACTTTCATAAATATTTTAATGATTACCAAAAATTTTTCAAAATTAAGTTAGGTTACTATATCTTTATTTACTAGTCGAAAAGTTATGAAGATTTCCAAACATAATGTAAGAAAACAAAGTCAACACAATATAAATTACTGTATGACACACAGAAAAAAAGTAACTTTACAAGGATACATATTAAAACATATCTTACTATATATATAAATCTAATAATGGCGTTGCAGTTTACCATTGTAGTCAATACATTTACATAGCTGCCAACATGGATAGGAAAAAATCCAGTAGATTTTTACGAAACAATATAAATTTCATGATAATTGTTGCAAAATATATTAAATATTTTAGACATAGAAAACTGTAGGGGTTTTCATCACTAAAGTAGAAAAACTGCAATTTTTTTCCAGTTATGATTTCACCTTAAATGATCTTGAAATGTTATATATTATGCATATTCTCAATTTTGAATAGTAATAGGCATTTAATTCTGTAAAAATAAAGATAGTTAACTGAATTTCATAAATAAGGCTCGCTTCCTTATGCATTAGTGACACTTATTTAAATATTCAAGCAAGCAATAATCTGCACAAAAATCCTATTTCAATAGGTATTTTTTAAGGAAACTTACTAATTTTAGGGAATTTTCTAAAATGTACAAAAACCAAGAGAATTTTTATTAAACCAGTAGACCGGGAAAAACTAGCAAAATCCAGTAGTCTACTGGAAAATCCAGAAGGGTTGGCAGCTATGCATTTATATTGGCAGGAAAATCACAGGGTAGGATCCAATTTTTCCACTTTTTGTTTGGATGTCGGCATAAAATTGATATAAATCATAAAGTTATTGTTTTCCTATAAATATTTTTGTTTTCCTAATTTAAAAAGATACCTGTACTGTTATTACGTTCTTAATTTTATTTGATTTTTAAATTTAGAGTCTAGGAGGATTGCTTCTATTTTTAATTATTATCAGAATAATGTAACTACTATAAAAGTATCTGTGATCATATTAACAGTTATACAATTATTTTTTGGTGCGAATTACATTATAACTGTTATGAATTACGTTTAAGGAGATTCGTTAAATGAATTAGAACCTAACTTTCAGCTTCATGCACAAAGTAATGAATGCAAAAATTTTATTTAAAATACATCGCCCGTTTGGTAAGCAAAAAGATTAAATTACAGTTGTGAACTTGTTAAATTTCTTTTAACAATTTTAAAGGTTATTTCAAAAAATTATTACTTAGAAAAATGATTTAGGTCACTTATAAATCTTATTAAGACCAGGGGTGATTGTGAGCCCAAGTCAAAATTCCGGAAAATTTAAATTGAAAAATTAGAAAAAAATTTGAACAAGGTTTTTTTCCCTTTTTCTCAATATTTCTTAGTTTACTTAAAATATATTTAAAATTTTACACATATCTATGATGACCTGGAGAAGTAATTAAAATTTACAAATGTCTTTCTTGAGTTCATGATTATAACTGTTTATTGATAAAAAATGAATATTAATCATAATAGAAGCTTATAAAGTATCTCTCTGGCTCTCCCTTAAGGCTTGGTTTCTTAGGACAGGACGCCGTCAGCTGGAAATCAGCGTTAACCTCTGATTGGTCCATTTGTGAGTTTGATAGTATACGTCATCGAACGCTCATCTTGAACTACAATTGCCGTCCAACTCAACTGCAGTTGGATTACAACGTGACGTTAACCACAGAAGCAATGGCGGACAACATCCAACAGCACATTGAAATCAGCCAAGATTTTGATTTTGACATTAAACATAGCTTCTTCATTAAACATAGCACTCTTCATTTAGCTCAGCTATAATGTGTTTTTTCTTGGACAAAGTCATTATTTGTTCTCTAAAACACTGGTCGACAATAACAAAATCAATACAAATTCAAAATAAATATTTGTTTACGTTATTAACGCATGCGCAATGAGAGATAATGTCTGCGTTGGACCGACTGCTCACGCTGAGCTAACAAAAAAGTATTTTTTTGGCGTCAGATCTACGTCAACTTTCCGCTGACGCCCAGATAAGGCGCTAGTTCTAAGAAACCAGGTCTTGAGCTAACAAACCAGTATTTTGTTGGCGTCAGCGTGACGTTGACGTCACGCCGACGCCCAGATAAGGCGCTTGTCCTAAGAAACCAGACCTTTACAAACAAATAAAATAAACTGTGTTTTAAGTTCCACCTTTGAAAATTTGATTTCCGGAAACTTCTGTGGCCCATGATTTTTTTAAACATCTGTACCTTCGATCTCCGGAAACTTCCGGATCACTGTTAGCGAAAATTCCGGAAATCCGGCTTTTTCCGGAGCACAATCAGCCCTGTAAGACTTAACTACTAAAAAACTAAACTAGGAAAAAACTGCTAAAAAACTATTTAGCAATCAAGATTTCAATTTGATTAGTCTTTAACTTGTGCCTGTAGTTTCTTCACTGATAGTCACTACATGCTTTCCTCAAGACCTATGTGAAATTTTCCTTTTTAAGGTTTACGGAGCTTTAATTCCATTTTAATAGATAATATTAAAAAAAAAAAACTTTAATATATATAAGAAATTCTACTTACAATATTGGTTTGTTCACTCTCATGCCCATAGGTGGACATACTTTATACAAATTGGTAAGGAAATCTTGAGCTTTTGGAAGATCCATTCTGGTACAAATAACAATCCAATTATCTAGGTTGAAAGGAACATGCATTGCTTTACCTCTCATTTCTTTTGAAAAATCCCCAGTTCGCTGTTGATAGCCATACTAAAAGTAAAAAGCACATTTCATAAAACAAATATAACAGCTTATCTCCAAACTTCTTTTTTAAAATACAGAAGGAAATGTAGTATTTTAATCCTATCAACTCAAAATGATCTTAATTAGAATTAAAAAAAAATTTTATATTCAGATGCTGGCCACTTTACATTTTATCCCATTGACCCCGACTAAAGCACAGACAAAATTCAAGATTTCATTCTGTCAGGCATGTGTTTATATTTCTATTAATACACATTTTCAAAATTCAAAAATCCAGAGCAAAAAATGGGACACTGATGCAAAAAATGTAGAATTGGCAGCAACAGTTATTTTTTAATTTTACTTTACAGCTTCTAAGTAAGCTTCAATCAGGCATGCAATTTTTATGAACTAAGTTCCTTTAATATTTCTCATATGACAATAACTAAATAAAAATTAAGGAACAGCCTGATTAGCACAGTCCTACAAAATTTAGTAAGCAAAAATTGACCTGAAAAGGAAAATTACTGTGCTTAACTTCAAAACATGGACTGAAAAAGATTTTTTAAAATTATGTATTATTAATGTGTTATGCTTTTAAATTATTGATACGTCAAACAAAGCACCCTGGTGATAATCGAACTGGTTTTGAGTCAGAAGAACTTAAGAGCACACCTTACTCAGAGAAAAATTATTTAAAGCATAAAAATTGGCAAAATCAGTGGTAAGTTTTGCACTTTGGGGGATAATTGGTACTGTGACAGTAATTTATAATAAGGGGACTTTCTGTCACACAGACTGTTCTGTTTCAAAGACTGCTCCATGGTCATTGGTAAGGAACTATGCTCTTAAATTAATAAGCTTCAAAAAGGCATTAATTCAAATTATGCAATTAACTCATTTTTAAATATTTGAAAACATTTCAGATTAATGATATATCACAGACAACAGCTCAAAAATTATCTGTGACAAATGTTATATTTATTCAGATTTTGTTTTTTTGCCCGAGAGTAAAAATACCTTAACTCAGGGGCAACACAGCCCATAGAGGGCCACGGTCTACACTGCAAATCTCAGTTTTCTTGACCTTGGGCTCAGATTGGTTTTGTGGTCAACCGAACCCGAAATCCCCAGTGCCTATCAAGCATTTGAGAGAACAAGGTTCTACAAATAATATCAAGAAACAACGTAACTTACAGTATATGAACCTTGGCAGATCTTTTCTTCTGGCATAATTCTACCTTGAAATTTTACCAAATCACTTGAAAACTTTAATCCCCAGTCATTCATTTCTTTGGAAATATCTGGATGCCTAGGTAGAAAATACTATTAATAATACCTAGATCTTAAAGCAACGTTACTAAACAATTTTTTTCAAAGAAAAAAAAAACTTACGTGTTAATTTTACCCATAAACTGTTGCAAATTGCGAACTCTCTGGCCAGGATCCAACTTTGTTGTATTTGCAAGCTCTTTCATCATGGTGAAATTAGATCTCATTCTATCAGTCAACCCTACAAAAATAAAAAGGTTAAACAAAACCGAGAAAATACTTTTAAATAAATAAGCAGCATTTCCATTGAACTATTTAATAAAGTACCTGTCATGCAACATAACTCAGGAACCAAGTAACAATTTTTTTGCATGCTGGCACCACGTCGAATTTCTCTTTCCTTAGACTTGCAGAGCATTAAAGGCTGTTTGTGGTCCTTAATGTCAATTTCGTATTGCTGTTAAATGAAACAAATTAATTCAGTATATTTATTTGCAAAAGTAGTAACCAAACATTGTTTTACTTTAAATAAAAACATTTTTTTAAACTTATTAAAGAAATTATTTGTAATAACTAAAGAGATGCAGCAATGATGGAAAAAAACATTTCACACAAATGCAAATTTTCTGAACTAAAAAAGCCAAAGTGATACAAAAAATAAAACTTATTTAAAAACTTCCTACTGTCAGGTACACAAATAACTGCATGAGAAATGAAAATCAGCAACTGATGAGTTTGAGGTATGAAACCAAAACTGGAATAAAATTCTTACACAGCAAGACAATGATCATTTCTCAAGGGACCATTCATGATGATACAGTCAAACCACAAATGTGGGTCAGCTTGCAATATTAAATAACTGGAAAATATGGGAAATTTAATAAATCTATGTTATATATAACAAAGTTTAGGTGAAAAAATTGTACTTCCTGCAAAAATATTTACGAGGAAAAAGGATAAAAATATTTGGATATTTTAATTCAGTTTCTTCCCAGAACAATTAAATTTTCAACATATGTTACACACTACTGTTCATTTACTGAATGTCCATGGGAATATAAAAAGTTTTTCATTGTTTTAAAGGTTTCTAGGCAATCTACAAATGTTTGCTGCAATTGGTTTAGTCAACTTCAGTCTTCATCTGAATCACTTAGACCTCATTCAGCTATTGTAACTTTTTCTTGAATGGACAATTAATACCACAAAATTCAACATTATCGACTGATGCACGAGTATTAAAACTTGTTTGAGGCATTTCATCAAAACAGTAACCTTACTGGCATCAAAAGTTACTGTTTTTTTCCTCAAAACAAATAAACTAAATACTGTTTTCAAATTCCTGTAGAATAGAAGAGGGAATCATATTTCAAAATGACCTTAAGAATTATTAACAAATTCCCTAAGTGTTCTTAAAAGGGCAGCTCCCTTCTTGATCCCATGCCCTTTCTATAAAAATACACCACCAACACTTCTGCCTTTTATTTGTTTGGGAGTTTTTCTAAACTACTTGTTCCAAAGAAAAATTAGTTCATGATAATTATTTAACTTTAATTTCATTCCTTAATTTTAGTAAGTTTTTTTTAATGTTGTCTAGTTATATAGTTAAAATCTGCATTGTATTCAGCCTTACAGATATTCACTTTCAATAGGGGAGGAGGGTATATTAATGAGTTTAGAGAAATTTAACGAGTCTTGTCAAATTTAAAAATGCACCTTTAAATATTTAATCTTTCATAATTTTCAGTTCAAAACATAAAGAAAAACATTCAAGTTGTTCATCAATTACTTTTACCATTAGTTTACTCTTCTTTAAAGAAAGTTTTTACAAAAATCTTTAAGGCCTTTATTTTTCAAAAGCTGTAAATTTTTTCGTTATTTTGATGAGTGAAAATTACTTTGTATAAAATAGTGTGAGAGGGTAATAAAAAATTGTACATCGAATTCAGTTGTTACATAATATTAATGATTTTGATAAATGCCCCTTTTCTGTGAGGAAGCACTCTGCCTTTTTTTTTTATTCCTAAGAACTCTGAGGATGCATACAGGACTGCAAATTACATGAGAGTTAAGGATCTAGGTTCAACTATATTAAGAATTAGCAAATTTATGTTGCATTAAACAATCATATTCTCTATACAATGTGAAAAAAAATTGAAGTAAATAATATTTATGACTAAAACCTAAGGAAAAAATTATTCACCTTCTTATAGTATTGTACATATGATATAGGTCCTTCTTTAGTTTCAAATGTTTTAGAAGGATTCAAGCTCCAATCTATATCTTCAATAAGGTAGGTTCTATTGTTGTAACTAAAATTTGAAAAAATCAAAAATGTTAAATAAACTAAATAATGCACAGATTAAATAAAATTTAAAATTACACATGAATTTTGTTCAAACACACTTACTTTGTCATTACAATTTGGCCCACCAAGTTTCGTGATACTTCATCTTTAAAGTCTCCTCCCCTGCTCTCATTAAAACACTGTGTTATGATATTCATGGCTGTCTCTTTTCTAACCACCTTAGAAATAGTATCCACACACATCATCAATTTTTCCTCATAAGTTCGGATAGAAGTAATGACACCCTGCCAAATCTGCAAACTGAAACGGACAATTATTAGTGATTAAACCAGTATGAAGTGTCTTAGCAAAACAAGTATATGTATACCTTTATTTTAGAATTCTGCTGATTGAGGTTATAAATTAATTGATATTAATGAAAAAGAATATAGGTACATGTTTAAAAGAGGAATAGGAAATTCCCACCAATTCTCCAAATTTGGAAATAAGATTCAATCATCAGTAACAAGATTTCATAGTAGAAACTTTAATATTTCTTTGACAAAAAAAAATATGTTAATAAATTTAGGAAAAATTAATTAAATCGATTCCCTTACTTTCATTTAGGGGTTTGAAAAGCCAACTCTTACACCAACATTAAAAAATACATTATTAAGACACTTTAAAATCGGTATGCCTTAAGAATAAACAATTACCAACTAGAGTAACATCAGAAACACAAAAGCTATAAAAAATATCAAAACCTTGTTCCAACAGCAATGGTGCTGCAAATAAACAGCATGCAGCCAATATGAAAAAAAATATTTAAATTTTACGAGATTACTAAATATTTACAAAACTCAAGGTACAGTTTATAAAATAAAATTTTCTTTTTATTCTATAATAAACTTATATGCGATATATATGCTCTTCTTTAAGTCAGAAATTATACTTGTAGCACTAAATGAAATTTTTAATTTAATTTAAATAATCTTTTTTATGTAGTATAATTTAATATTTCAAATTAAATTTAAATATACACTTTTTCTGTTTAATGGTTAAACTCAAATTAGCAAATTCAAACTTAGGGTCATAGGTTCGATTCCATGAAACTTAAATGCTAGCTTAGTAATGAAACAGGGTTCTAACACAGCTAGTTTTTTGATTTTCATGTGTACAAATCTCTGCAGGTTGGTCACATAAGACATGAAAATGGTCCTGTGGTTGAGCGGTAGCAAGAATTATGTATTTAAAATAATGTATAACTAAAATTCAACTAGTTATTACAAACAATAGATAATTTAATTATTATTTGTAACTTAGGCCAGACTTTCACATGCAAGCAAACTACTGTGAAACATTAACATTATTTCAAAAGAGAATTTGATAATTTTCTAGCATTTCTTAATTTAAATAGTCGCTGTCAAAAAAGGCATAAAAAGTTAAAGGCTCAATGAACAAATTTTAAAAAAATGTTTTAGAATAACAAACTGACTCAGGTAAATATAAATAAATATTTCTTAATAAGCCAATTTTTAAAACAATTTTGAATAGTGCAGCAGATTTACTCAGTAAATTCTGCTGTCAGACTTACCTGCATTGTACAGAAAATTTGAATTTACTTAAAAAAAGATAAAGTGGTATTCCACTATAATTAGACAAAGATGCTTAATTAAAAAAAAAAAATGTTTATACACTCCAAAATTTGAATAGGCTATAAGGAAAATAAATGCAGGTACTTACTTATATTGAGCTATTTCTGAAATAGCACTCTGATCAAAATAATAACGACCAAGCAACTGATATTTCAAATGTTGTAAATTCCTACAAAAATAAATTATTACATTGATTAATAATTTGAACTAAGCTCAGATTTGAGACAGATGACACAAAATAAGATAAGGTTCATACTTTCGCATTTGAGTATTGAATAATCGTCCAAGTTCAGGATGATTTGGAGCCAACTCAGCCACAAGTTTCAGCGTAATTCTGATCTTCTCATCATCTGATCTGCGAGTTGCAAAGAACTCGAGAGTCTGAAATACATTACCATCATTAAGTTCTCTTGTAATAAATTTTTTAAAAAAATTGAGAGAAAGTAAAGCAATGATTCTTTAATACCTGGTCGGGCAATTTTCTAACTGTTTTCAAGTCTGACATGCCATCAAATAGGTAAGCACCACCAATATTGGTTCGATTCTCATTCATAAAAATCCTTCTCATTCTGGGACTTTCAACAATAGGAGAGAAATCCACATGATACTGATAAACACACCACTGTGGTCGTTGCAAAAGCTCAAAAAAATTAGCAACAAGAGGAATTGCAAATCCAGAAGTGCCTTAACAAAATAAAATAGTACACGTTAGAACTTGAAAATTTTTTAAATTAAACCTTAAAATAAAATCATTACTACATAATAAAAAATATTTGAATCTGGTAATACAAGAAAAAAAAAAAACATGTGAAACACTTATCTTCACACCTACTATCAATGAAATCTTTTTCATGCTTGAAACATCTGTTATTCATGAATTATCTATTAACTTTAGACTTCAATATCAGGCAATGTCAGCAATTAATATATAGAATGTTACCAAATGAAAAGAATGTAAAAAGGGGGGAATAGTTATTTCAAGTTTAATTACATGATAACTTATCACATATTGATAAAATTTTTGTTGTAGGATACACTACAGAAAGGTTTTATACACTTCAGGGTGCAGCCATATTTTTCAACAAAAAATAAGCAACTTTTACGTAAAGTACTCTTTAAGCACTTAGAACATTTTTAATCACTTTAAAAAATCATAATTAAGATCTGTGCAGAAATAATAATTTTTCTATCAAATAATAATTTTTCTATCGTTTAAAGCTCTTAATTTATAAACATAAAATCAATAAAATTCAAAAACATTACATGATTATGTTATAATAACTAGTTTGATAAATATTGCAGAGAAAATCGTGAAAGTTACGCATTTCTTGTAATTTAGAACTCTTTTAATCTTTTTTTTTTAAAAGAGAAAATTGAGCACTTTTTACAAANTTGAAACATCTGTTATTCATGAATTATTTATTAACTTTAGACTTCAATATCAGGCAATGTTAGCAATTAATATATAGAATGTTACCAAATGAAAAGAATGTAAAAAGGGGGGAATATTTAATATTCAGCATTTTAAGAAATAGTTATTTCAAGTTTAATTACATGAAAACTTATCACATATTGATAAAATTTTTGTTGTAGGATACACTACAGAAAGGCTTTATACACTTCAGGGTGCAGCCAGATTTTTCAACAAAAAATAAGCAACTTTTAAGTAAAGTACTCTTTAAGCACTTAGAACATTTTTAATCACTTAAAAAAATCATAACTAAGATCTGTGCAGAAATAATAATTTTTCTATTGTTTAAAGCTCTTAATTTATAAACATAAAATCAATAAAATTCAAAAACATTACATGATTATGTTAAAATAACTAGTTTGATAAATATTGCAGAGAAAATCGTGAAAGTTACGCATTTCTTGTAATTTAGAACTCTTTTAATCTTTTTTTTTTAAAAGAGAAAATTGAGCACTTTTTACAAACCCCCGAATAAAAAAAAAGCACCTTAAGGGCTGTTAAAAAACGTAATTAAAAAATAAGGACTTTTTTTTAAAAAAAAAAAGCTACACGCCTCGCTCTTTATTTTATAATCACCGTTGAATAGCAGACCTAATTTTTTGAGTCTAGAGCTACTAATTTATAACTGTGTAGCCATGTAATTTTAACCTAATTAAGAAGACAAGAGAACTCCTGGATCAAGTATTGGGAAAAATGTTGCCTTCAGGGAGGAATTTTTGACAGAACTAACCTGCATTTGCATTACATGAAGAGGAAAACCATGAGAATCTTACGGTTAGTCTAACAGCAAAGGGACTTTGAACACACAATCCGTCTATCACTGAGGCTATTTAACCTCAGCACTATGGTTCGTTGACTCTAGAGCAATTTTGGCCCTGAACCAGCCTTGGGAATTTCTCACGTCTTTTAGGGCATCTATATTCAAGCGGTATATTCCATATAATGAGCAATGGCATGACGCAGACTGTCCGAGACAAGCTAAGGAGCTGAATCATGACTATCCCAGTGTATGTCAAAAAGTTTCTAAAGCTAAACAGGAACAACTTGAGGAAGATCATTGGTCTTCTCACTGTACACTTCATCCTCAGGAGACACCTATACGCAATGAGTATTGAAACTAATCTTTGCATAGATTGTCACCTTGAAGAGACATCACGACAGACTTTGTGAGGTCTATTCCGCTCGAAGAATTGAGCATTTAGGGCAATATTGTATTAAGGCTTAGAAACTGCAAGATGTTCTTGGAAATGCCCAACCTGTAAGTCTATGGTTGGTACAAGCTGGATGGAGAATTTGAATCAGAACCTTCCCGGCTCAAGATATGCAATTGAGGGTTTTTATCCAATGTTGGCAGGTCTGTAACAGTAGTAAAATTTTTTTTATTGCTGTTGAAAGAATTTTTTTTATGACCTTCATTAAAAAAAAAAGTTTGAACAATCCTACCTATTAAATTTACCATTATCCTAAATCAACCATGAAAATTCCCTGATTTTTACAAATTTCCTAGACTTATCTAGACTTTCTTTTCAAAATAAAAAAATTCATTGATAATTCCAGGGGTTCAAGGTGAGTGGCCACCCTGATTTACTGTAGGCACAATATACATATCTTAATAAGACAATAAATCTGTTGCTCCAAAAATTATTCATAAGACTAAGGCTGAATTGAATGAAAAGTAAAATTGAAACTCATAATTCATTTTCAACCGGATAATGTCTTAAAAAAAGCCACTACCATAGGATATCTTTGTTTGCTCATATTGCTTTCATCCTTAGTAGCAACTGAAAAAAAAAGTCATAGAAATTACAATGCAATTAAATTACACTACCTACTAGACATTTTCAGCATATTTGCTTCCCTTCCCCTTGAATAAAAATAGCAATCGTGCTTAAAAATATCTTAATCAGCAAAAATTTTTAAATCTCCTTATATGTTGGAAAAATTTTAAGATATTTGAATATTTTCTATAAGACCGGAAGATTCCTGGATTCCTCCAAAATTCAGAAGTCTTTGAGGGAGAATTAACAACTAGCAATTGTCATTAGTAAGTATGAATAATTGAACTACAATAATATTTATGAAAGCAACAAACTTTTAAAAGTACTTGTAAAAAAAATTTTTTTTTTTAACATATTGCACTTTTGGATAAAAAAAAAATACCTCTCTTGTCCTTAACGTGATCTGGTCTGGTATTATCATCACCATATTCATCCCGCATCATCCTGCTTCGTCCTCTTCCACCAGAATCTAACAAGGCTAAACCAGACATAGCCTGAGACAGCTGAGGGACCTGTCCCTGAGAAACTGCTTCTGGTTGAGCAGGTGGTACAGGATCAGTACGTGGAACACCTCTGTGTGTTTTTCTTCCACCACCATTTCCACCAGGATGGACAGCACTCTAAATAGTAGAAAAGTGAATCAGATTATATCCTTAATATATTTTCTTCCTTTAAATGTATCAGTGCTTAAATGAAAGGTTTTGACACATATTTCGTTGATTCAGTGAGCTCCTTAGTCAACAACTAATTTCAAATATAGAACCATTTTTTTAAAAAAAACTCACAAATAATTAAGGATAAAATAAGACATTTAAAATTAAAAACTTAAGTTCAACTATCTGAAACAAAGCTACACACAGAGCTCAGCAAATTTAAACTATGATGCAATGCACATCACAAAAGCCTTTTTGAAAATGGTAATTTCCTTTTGTTCACTTTTTTCTTATCTTTAGTTGTATAGATTTGTTTTGACACATTTTTGGAATATTCATTATCTTCGTAGTACATCTTAAAATATAATTGAGTTAATAGCAAACAAGAAATACTTGTTACTTTAAATAAACACCTTCAACAGTTAAGACCAATATTAAACAACTTGGAATTATAAATTTTAACAACCAAATATATTTCCATTATTATGCACAAATCAAATAGTTATGTAAAAATCCTAGATAAAAAGATTTAACTCAATTATTGAAAAATGTTTATTCTGGAACAATTTAAAGCAGGACGTTTCAGAACATGCATGTAATATATTTAAGGTGATTTTGGGCAGGATTTAAAGAAAAACAAATCCCACTTTGAAAAAAAAAAAAAATTAGTACAAAAATAACCATATTAGCAAAGCTAATAAATACAAAATTTTTAACTAATACATATAACTTATTTATTTTTATTGTCACAATTATAAAATACACATAACTTTTTCTATATAACTTACAGGAGGTGCTCCAACAGGTGCTGCTGCAGCTGGTGGTTGTTCCTGACCAGGCCTTCGAGACTGATCTTGAGTTTGACCACGAGCCCTTCCTCTTGCCCTACCTCTAGCTCTTCCTGGATTTTCGTCAGACATATTTATTCAACTATAACCTGAAATAGCATAAAATTTCCAAAACTAAATTCATAAAGTTAAATTAATATTTAATTAATATACAACCCTGTACGGTTGAGGAAAAAATTAAAAAAATTTGTTTGGTATAACCCAGGTTCTTTGGTTTCTTGGTACCAATATATATACATTATATATTTTAAGTCCTTAATTGCAAATAACTAAATCATACTAAAGTATTCAACTATTCAATTTAACTATCAATGTCTTTCAAACAATTTAAAAATATCCACTTTTTCACTCAAAATACTAACATAAATGAGGGGCTTCAGAGAAGGACCAAATGCAGAGCTGATTTGGTAGTATTTGTTAAAGAAACATTGTTCCAGGCACTTAATTCTTATCTGTTAAATCATTTTTTTATTCTTAAATGACAACCAAAAAATCAGGAACATTTTCTATCCCTTTTGATGGGCAGAAAGGCATCTTTGAAATATAATTTAAGAGGAAAAAATTTGAAAATTTCTGCAAAAATTATTTTAAAAAAAAGAAAAACTTTCTTATGGAAAATTCTTTCAGCATAACTAATATTCAGCGACAACGTCACAGATATTCCGCCACAGGGTTTTATCATAAAAACCAGCACAACTTAAAAAACCACATAGTAAGAACATAAAATTCTATATAACTACTGACTTCAAAATAAATAAAAACATCCCACAATATAAAATTAAATGTCAAAAATTCACATGGTGTAATAAAATCTTTTTTAAAAAAAGATCAGATTTTTAAATAGAAAAATTTATTTAAACTATTTTTTTGAAAAGAAAAAAAAGAAAAAAGTAACGACTATTAAAAGTGCTTAATTTCTATAATGCAAAATTAAGCCCTATTAGGTACTGCCTATGAAGGCGATAGGGAAAGAAAATTCATTTCAAGCAAAAATATGTAAAATCAAGCAAAATATGATACGTTCTAGCAGCTCCACAAAGTGATTGGGCTCTCTTGCTTTAAGCCGCATTGATTTCAAAATGGCAGTTACTGTTCTACAATGACAGCACCACATATTTAACCTATACACGCCTCTCACGTTTGGTTGAGTTGATTCCTACCATAAAAAAAGGTTCAATGAAAGGAAAAATGAAATCTGTTATGAAACACCAATTGTGAGATAAGTGACTAAGCCTTATATACAAATAATGAATACTAATTTATAAGACGGAGACATTAAGTGAGAAAGTGACTCATGCTGAGTACTGGTCGTATTAAATCTCATTATAAATATTGAGTTTGAAAACTATCTGTCCTTAAGTTTCATGATTCTCAATTTTTTTTAAGTATAAATTTTTTGTACACATTTGAAGTTTCTTTTAACTCTTGCCCATATAATTCTGCCGGTGCAATTAATTTATCTTCCAGGACTACATAATAATGCATCCATCAGGACGCATCAATTCCTAATGTCTGTAACCTAAAATTTACAACAATAATTGAAGTATATTAGCAGGAATGCATTCTCTAAACCCTTCATAATCCTGACGCTTATTTAAATCAACAATATGTGCCACAACATACTATATAAATTGCTCATATAATACAGAAAATAAAAAGTTGAAAAAAAAAATGGCTGCACTGCATTTGTTGCAAATATGCAAGTTTCAGAACATCTACATATTCAGTCTTAGATTTTATCATTTTCTGTTGATATAATCTAACTCAATTTAGATCTTGTAGCATTTTTTAGAAACAATTCAAAATAATTCATTTCTGAGAAGAGGATTGTCAATTTGAATTTATGATTCTAATAATTTTGTTCCCTCACTAATTACAAATAACATTGCTCTGCTCTGGTCAATTCGTTTTTGCCAATATTACTCCATTTGCTCTAAACTTTTGTTGAACTCGATGACAGGCAGCAAGCTTTCGATTTTTTTAAAGCCTGATTGACACAATTTATCAAAATAATAAGCTTAATGTCACACATGTGTTTCATTTATTACTACGAGAAACGAAAGCTACAGGTTACTCAAAATTAAAATTGGCAATAAATTCTAGTAATTTTTGGAAAAAAGTTATAAATTTGATCTTAAAATTTCGTTAAAATTAGAAAACTCTTGCTAAATCTCAACTTTCAAATAAGAACAGAATATTGAAAGTTCGTCCAAAATCGAAAATACAGTTTAATCCTCGCGCGCCTTTTCTAATTCCGTAAAGAAACTTTGAAGTTACAGATTACATGCAACGAAAGAAGGCACAATACATAACGTAATTGAATCTATGTTCTAGACGAATTCGAAGAAACAATGGAATTGGACATTCAGCTAGGCTAACACATGGCTAACAAAGATACCCTTAATAGCCAAGAGCTATATTAGCGCTAAGGCAAATTGAAATAATAGCTTAAGTGTAGTTCAACAATATTCAATAAAAAAATGAATTACTTACAAGTAAATAAGATTGCGTAATTCTTAAATATTAAATAAGGAAAGAAAATAAAAACTCACCAAAAACAAAAATGCGCGGGTAACATAGAGCCAACTAACACTCCTAAAACATTCTTTTCTTTACAAATCTACACAAATGGGGATTTGGATTCAGGAATTACTAAGGTTGCCACAGCTGCAAAATAAATAATTAATAATACCTCAACTACCCTTCAAGAATCTTAACTTAGGTGCTATTCCTACTGCTCTTAATTTTTCGATCTTCTAGTAAGAATCTGAGTGGTGAGTTTTCCACTGTTAAACTGCTTCACCAATGAGATTCTTATGCGAAAAAGAAATCGCACCACCCGAGAAGGGGCAAGTAAGAACCATTTCCACTAAATACGATTTTTTTTTCACTAGGGAATAAGCACCGAATTAGTGGAAAAAATTTACCCGCGAAAAACTCCTAAATGAAATTCTGGTTCGCATGCGAAACATCCATCTCACGAGTATCGAGTCCCGCAGTGGACTGATCGTTAAGATACGGCTCCCAGCAGAGCACCGAAGTCAAGCATCACTGGCTACGGTCAGTGTGCGGGTGGGTGACCACTTGGATCAGTCTGCGTAGGGACCGAGGGTGCGCGGTATTGGTCCTCGTTAAACTGTGCTACCGTAAAGTGCTTGACTTCGCGCGCAGGTCGTCGGGCTACCGAAGCGGGGGTGCCATCCCCTCCGCAGAGGATCAAAATTGTGATGGCATGTCTTCGGATCATCCTCCGGGATGTTTCCCAGACTGTCGCCAATAGCCCATTGTGCAGCTCTAGTGCGACGTAAATTAACAACAACGAGTATCGTAGGCCTTTTAAATTTTTCACTAGATGTGAAATATTTGCGGGTGTAAATTCGGAAATGAAAGCGAGAATCTGATAAGTGAGTGTTCTAGTGGTACCTGCAAGACAAATAAAATTTACAAAACTTCTTACTCCCGCTTCTCTTTCCGTTCAGATCTCCAAGTTCGCATCAAACTGCGAATGTCAAGGAACAAGAACAAGGTTCGAGTAAGAAGAACGGCGAGTTAATCATAAGTTCGAAAAACCACTGGAAGTGGGACAAGGGCGACGACAATGGATGGTGTTTTCAATAGAAATGTAAACAATCTCGAGCTCGGCACCTACTCTAGTTCCGGTTAAAAAGTTTGCAGCTGCTTACTGCATGTTATTCGGATAGGCGATGTTTTCAAACGGATAATTTTGTTTNGCACACTGACCGCAGCCAGTGATGCTTGACTTCGGTGATCTGCTGGGAACCGTGTCTTAACGATCAGTCCACTGCGGGACTCAAAATTGTGATGGCATGTCTTCGAATCATCCTCCGGGTTTCCCAGACCGTCGCCAATAGCCCATTGTGCAGCTCTAGTGTGACGTAAATTAACAACAACAACAACGAGCATCGTAGGCCTTTTAAATTTTTCACTAGATGTGAAATATTTGCGGATGTAAATTCGGAAATGAAAGCGAGAATCTGATAAGTGAGTGTTCTAGTGGTACCTCCAGGACAAATAAAATTTACAAAACTTCTTATTTCCGCTTCTCTTTCCGTTCGGATCTCCAAGTTCGCATCAAACTACGAATGTCAAGGAACAAGGTTCGAGTAAGAAGAACGGTGAGTTAATCATAAGTTCGAAAAAGCACTGGAAGTGGGACAAGGGGCAATTGCCCCCCTATCGGGACGAACTTAAATGTTGTCTGGAAAATGCTACCGTCTTAAGAAGAAATATAATTACTTTTTTTTAAAAAAAATCTAGCTTTTTTACTTGATTTTTTTTTTCGTAAATGAGAATAAATTAAAAACTTAAGGACGAAAATGTGTTCTTCTTACTTGCACTTTACTGTCAACTTCCTGTTCACTTTTCCTCAAAAAATTCTCAGGGACAAGTCTTTTATATGTGCTCATACGGAATACTAATAAATTAAATTATAATTACACATAAATGAGTTAAAATATTAAAATAGATTTGTAATACCTACCAAGTTGTCTCATGAACTCAACTATAATAAAAGGACCTCAATCATTCTGTAGTTAAAATCTACGTGCTATGCCATCATAAATAGTTTTTTTTAGTCATGAAAAGACATTTTTGTTTTTGATACAATAAAAAGAAATTGGGATTAACAAAATGGACATACAAATCATGATTGTAATCTCTGCTCTCGTCGGAAAAGTCCATCTTCCAAGCGAGAAATTTTTTTAAAAAAACCCGACAAAAATAAAAATTTATTCTATTACATCGAATTTATTTATTTATTTGCTTGGTTTTTGTATTATTGTAGACACCGCTTCCTCCAAAATTGTGAGATGGAGGAATGGCAAAACTTCCCTGCAACTCCTTTAATCAACATATAGCGCTTTTACATTGTAACGAAATTTATAATACTGCATATTAAGTTTTCCATTTTTTTTTACAATTTAAATAATAAATATTCTAGAGCCGATATGGCTTATGTGATAAGTGATTTCACTTCCTATTGATGAGACTTTGGTTCGAATTCCCATGTTAATTCATTTACTGCTCTCGGTTTGCACTGACAACAATTCCGATGTACAATACCTCCACTGGTAGAGGGATCATGTGTGAGAATAATCTTGACCTCGAGCTACCCATGGAGTATTTCCCTTTTTTTTCTTTTACAGATGTAAAGCAAATGAGGACTTGTTTCGATTCTGATGTCCTCCATGAAAGTAAATTTGTCGTAGAACTTTACCAACAAGTTCCCTTGTACTCTAAGTTCGGTTCAAAATATCTACGGGTTTTAGTGTAAAAAGCAAAAATCATCTACATGAATTAATACCTAACATAAAGTAAATACCTTAAGCCATGCAATAAATTAATTTTTTTTGTTATTATTTATTTACTTATGTTTGGTAAAGCGTAAATTCTATTTGTTTATTTAGCAAGAATTTTGTGTGAAATGAAAAAGAAAAATATTTTCATTTAATCATTTAGAATTAACTTATTTTTGTTTTGTAAATGTACATACATTGCAAGATTTATTCCCTTTCCATTTTTTTTTTTCATTTGTAGATTGACGATTAATACAGACTAAATTTAATATGTTTTGAAACTTAAAAAACGCATTAAAAACTTCTCAATTAAAATAAAGATTGTAATTTTTTTTTCTCAGAAATATTTTGCAACATATATCAAAACTAGTTAATATAACTTTAATACATTTTTGATGGTGCAAATATTTATTTTTTTAACCAAAATTTCCTTTCGTACTTTCGCAAATTAAAGTACACTGAAAGTTTGATATATCGAGATTCATATTGCGAGATGTCCGATATTACGGTACCTTCAAAACATTTAAGGTACAAAAATATATATATTAGCTTTCCGCTATAACGGCAAACTTTCGTTTGAGTAAAATGCATTTTTCTATTATTAAAATTAACGAAAGAGGACAAAATGGAAGACATTTTTTATTATTTATATCTGATGTTAGTATCGAAAGTGAACATCATTTCACTTTATTTTCCTCTTCCAATCAAGTTATCAAAGCATATATATGTGGATAACCACCAGCTAAATTACCTTTCGATATTAATAAGAAAAAATATTTTGCTATTATCAGCAATATTGACACATACTTCAAATGAATGTACCGTGCCCCAAAAAATAAATGGATCAACCGGAATAACTTCTGATCTAAAATTGGGATCTTCATGTTCTAAGACTCATTCTTAATGGTTCGAGAGGGGGACGTCAAACATACTAATTAATTAGTGTAAACGGTATTTTAAGTTAAAAAATTAGACGTAAAAACGGATAAAGAAGCAATAATTATTTTGTCATTTCAAATAATAAAAAATTAAATAACAAAACAGTTTGCTTGGTTTGTTTTTTAGCTGTTTTTTAGTTGTTAATTGTGATACATTTCCATCAAACTAGTTAGAATTAAACATTTACCAGTACTATGTATTAATATGAAGCAATTTTAAATCCAGTAATATTGTGTGATAATAAATGCGTCATAATAATCATAATAAAGCATATTGTTATTATTTGCTTTTCATTATTATTTTAATTATAATTACATTGATAGAGTTTAATTAATTGAGATGTGTTTTTAAATAAATAGAATCTTTTTTTTTTACTTAAAAACAAAATCTCAAATATTTTATGATGTGTGGTTGATAACTTGGTTTTTAGTAGTTCCTCTAAAAAAACTGTAGTTAATTTTAGTAAACTTTAGTTAGACGGAAACTCCTGTTTCTATTTAAATCGAAATTGTATCCATTATCATTCCATCATTATTTCATGACATTTTTTAGAAAAGACAAGAAAAGTAAATAAATAAAATCAATAAATTAAAGAAATGAGAATATGTCAATAGAAAAATTTATTCCTATGTTATTTACTATTTCTATATTTTTGAAGTAAACGAAGTTTTTGTATCAAGTTTCATCTTGCCGCTTCAATTTCTTAATTTAATGTTATTAGTTAGATGTTTATAATTTCATGGTATAAAAACTATTTTTAACTCATTAATAAAATAAACGTATTCTGTTATAATCACCACTTAGGTGATTCAGATAATATCAATATTTATTTTATTTTTTTTTTACTTAGTTTGGATTCATCAAAGATAAAAGGCAACTTTTGAAAAGAGAATGAGGCGTTAAATTATTAACTTAATAATCGTCTGCTTCAAGAAGTTTTTGGGTATTTTTGTTCCATCTACTAACTCGTGGGTGCTAGAAAAAGCAGCTGTTTGAAAAAGCAGGTGAAGTGAATATCATTCTATTTTTTGAAAAGGGTAAAAGGGATCGTTGATTACAAATTAAGACTTCGGTATTGTACCCATTTTCTGGAATGTAGTCGTCCATGAGTTTGGTTTTTCAAAGCAAGATTGCTTGTCTCATTTAAAATTTGAATTTTAACATTCGAAAGGAAAAAAAAAGAGTCCCTTTAAGGTAAGTGAATTAAGGTTAAGGTAATTTCTCTTAA
The DNA here is from genome assembly GCF_043381705.1 of Parasteatoda tepidariorum. Classification (NCBI taxonomy): domain Eukaryota; kingdom Metazoa; phylum Arthropoda; class Arachnida; order Araneae; family Theridiidae; genus Parasteatoda; species Parasteatoda tepidariorum. Next base: position 57,026,057 of record NC_092206.1, on the reverse strand, counting down.
GGTAAGTGAAATATTTTTATTTTAAGATTACAGAAAAATTATTTATTTGTTGTTGTTGTTGCTAATTCCCATCTGGCCTGACGGGGTCAGACCAGATCTATGAATCCGTTGATATTAAGAAAATCCGAAACCAGAATGGGAGAGGAATGAATGTCGTTCCAGTTATTTAAATTGTATTAACTACATTAATGTCTAGTAATAAAACATAATGTTATTTTAAAAATTTATAGTTACTTTTTTTAACCAGTCATTTTTACCGGCATACTTACTACTTTTATCAGGACTAACATTACTTTATAGATGTTTTGAATTCAGAAGTTGAATCAAAACAAAACATTGCATAAATAATAATAATTGCAGAAGGAATAACCCCGCGGATGGTACGGAAGAAATAAAATCCTTCCCTTTCAATATAATAAATATCGCAAAATTTATTTATATTAAACCTTTTAAAAGTCGAAGCTTTTATGAGAGAAATTCATTACCATACAATCATTGATAGTCAAGGGAGAAATAAAATGATATAATAAACTAATATTCATAATTCAATCTAAACTGCCTCTAATCTAGTCAAATGCTTGAATTAAAATAAAGGATAAAGTGAAAAATGGCTTAGTATTCCTCGTAATTTCAATTTCGACATATTTTTTCTTTAGTGATAAGGTTTTTTTTTATTCAACATATTTCTTCCCTTTGGTTGTTTATTTATTCGTCTTTAAAAGTTTATATTTATTAATGACGTTCACACTTTAAATATGAAAGCGTAAAATTAAAATTTTGTTTGGGAAATACTGTTATGAACTCTGTTACCATACAACCGTTGTTATGAGCTGTTATCCTCAAGAATTAGCCTGACCTCGACTCGAAGTACCGACAAAGAATACAGAAGGGAGAAGAAGGTCAGCTCTTATAGACCTAATGTTAAACCAGTTACCTCCACTGTGGGATGTTCGAGCACTGCAGGTAAAGCAACCGTAAGGAGCGAAAGGGAACAGAACTTGTTCCAGAGTGATAAGAACTTGTTTCGAGGGTAATCTGCTGTTAGAGAATGTTTATATTTGTTTAAGATGTTTTCTAAAAATTATTTCTTTTACAGTTTTTAAAAATCCTCAGCATTATATGTTTTTAATATGAACAATACTACAAAGTTCATTTATTTTTTTAAATGCTATTTTGAGTATCTTCTACACTTTACATTATGTAGACGCCGCTTAATGTGATCACGGTTAATGTTATCAATCGTTTAATGTTATCAAAATCGCTTAGTCCCGTCCGCTTATATCAAAATACATTGAAAAATCATCGTTTATTGTAATCAAATGTTCGTTTATTGTTATTAGTGAATATGTAAATTTTATTTTGAAATCAATAAAAACAAGAAGGAAAACTTTTTTTTTTTTGTTTAAAGTGTTTCCTGAAACTTACCGAAAGTCCAAACGGGGCACGTATATTATCTTTTAAACACGTGTTATTTAAGGGGGGGGGGGATTTTGCCATCTTCGGTCAAGCATTGTAAAATTCCGTAGCACTGTGCGATTTCAAATTCCCCGAAATCCTAAATAAAGAGAAAAGAAGACCTGCCAGTAACGAGTCAATGTTTGTCACGAGC